>NW_021703768.1:24932000-25027038 GCF_005190385.1 Monodon monoceros | reverse complement strand
AAAAATATATATATATATCATTGCTCTCAAAGTCCACCTCCTCAATTTGGGATGATTCATTGTCTATTCAGGTATTCCACAGATGCAGGTACATCAGGTTGATTTAATCCGCTGCTCATGAGGCTGTTGGGAGAGATTTCCCTTTCTCTTCTTTGTTCGCACAGCTCCTGGGTTTCAGCTTTGGATTTGGCCCTGCCTCTGCGTGTAGGTCTCCTGAGGGCATTTGTTCTTCGCTCAGACAGGATGGGGTTAAAGGAGCAGCTGATTGGGGGCTCTGGCTCCCTCAGGCCGTGTGGAGGGAGGGGTACGGATGCGGGGAGAGCCTGCGGTCGCAGAGGCTGTTGTGACGTTGCACCAGCCTGAGGCGTGCCATGTGTTCTCCCAGGGAAGTTGTCCCTGGATCCCGGGACCCTGGCAGTGGCGGGCTACACAGGCTCCCCGGAAGGGGGTGTGTGGCTAGTAACCTGTGCTCGCACACAGGCTTCTTGGTGGCGGCAGCAGCACCCTTAGCCTCTCATGCCCGTCTCTGGGGTCCGCGCTGTTAGCCACGGCTCGCGCCCGTCTCTGGAGCTCCTTTAAGCTGCGCTCTTAATCCCCTCTCCTCGTGCACCAGGAAACAGAGGGAAGAAAAAGTCTCTTGCCTCTTCGGCAGGTGCAGACTTTTTCCCGGACTCCCTCCCGGCTAGCCGTGGTGCAGTAACCCGTTCAGGCTGTGTTCACGCAGCCAACCCCAGTCCTCTCCCTGGGATCTGACCTCCGAAGCCCGATCCTCAGCTCCCAGCCCCGCCCACCCTGGCGGGTGAGCAGACAAGCCTCTCGGGCTGGTGAGTGCTGGTCGGCACCGATTCTTTGTGTGGGAATCTCCCTTCTTTGCCCTCCACACCCCTGTTACTGTGCTCTCCTCTACGGCTCCGAAGCTCCCCCTCTCCGCCACCCGCAGTCTCTGCCCTCGACGGGGCTTCCTAGTGTGTGGAAACTTTCCTCCTTCACGGCTCCCTCCCACTGGTGCAGGTCCCGTCCCTATTCTTTTGTCTCTGTTTTTTCTTTTTTCTTTTTCCCTACCCAGGTACGTAGGGAGTTTCTTGCCTTTTGGGAGGTCTGAGGTCTTCTGCCAGCGTTCAGTCGGTGTTCTGTAGTAGTTGTTCCACATGTAGATGTATTTCTGGTGTATTTGTGGGGAGGAAGGTGATGTCCACGTCTTATTCTTCCACCGTCTTGAAGGTCCTTCCATAGTTGCTTTATTTATGAACAGAGAAGACACTCAAGCATTTTTTGAAGTCAGAGACCTCATTTGCAAATCTAATGAAGGCTAAGATATTGTTCCTTCCCATAGCCCCTGTATTCCCTTTACATATGTTTTCCTAACATGTTTTTAGCATTTAGGAAGCAAGGATTACTGAGTCAGTAATTTTTCAGACTACACAAAGTCCTGTCCCAAATTGGTGACTTGACTTTGAATATGTTTTCTTTGAATTTTTACTATCATTGGTGGATGTTGGTGGGGTAGAAGGTGGGTTGGGACTGGGGCCTGGGGAATGAACAATGATTCAGTAGTCCCCTGAGATATATAGAATTTCACTTTTGGGAGAAGCATTAGTTTTAATAAATCCTATTTACAGACCTGTTCAGTTAAATTATTTTAGCAAACATATATTGTACAACTTTAAGGCTTCTTTTCCCTCAACACGTTAACTATTTCACCCCACTCTCTTTCTGCTTGCATGGCTTCTGAAGAGAAGTCACATGGAATCCTTATCTTTGTTCATCTGTACATGTTTTTCCCCTAGGAGTTCTGTCAGGATTTTTCTTTATCTTTGATTGTCTCTAGTTTGAAAATGATATGCCTAGGTGTAGTTTTTTTGACGTACATCCTGTTGTTGTTCTCTGAGCTTCCTGAATCTGTGGTTTTGGTGTCTGACCTTAATTGGGGGGAAATTCTCAGCCATTATTATCTCAAATATTTCTTCTATCCCTTTCTCTCTCTCTTCTCTTTCTGTTATTCCCATTATGTGTATGTTACACCTTTTGTAGTTGTCCCTCAGTCCTTGGATATTCTGTTCTTTTCTTTTTCAGTCTTTGTTCCCTTTCCTTTTCAGTTTGGGAGATTTGTATTGAGATACCCTAAAGCTCAGAGCTTTTTTCTTCAGCCATGTCTAGTCTACTAATAAGTCCATCAAAGACATTTTAAGTTTCTGTTACAGTGTTGTTGTTGTTGTTTTTTAATCTCTAACATTTTGTTTTGGTTGTTTCTTAGGGTTTCCTTCCGTCTGCTTACACTGTTCATCTGCTCTTGCATATTGTCTATTTGACTTAAGTACAGCCCTTAGCGTATTTAATCATAGTTGTTTAAAATTCCTGGTCTGATCATTCCCACATCTCTGCCATGTCTGGTTCTGATGCTTTCTGTCTTCAAATTGTGATTTTTGCCTTTTAGCATGCTTTGTAATTTTTTCTTGATAGCCAGACATGATGTACTGTGTTAAAAGGAACTGTTTTGAATAGGCCTTTAGTAATCTGATGGTGAGGTTTCTGGGGAGGTGCAGCCTTCTATATAGCCAATGATTAATTCAGTTTTTTAGTAATCATATGCCTCTGAACTGTGAACTTCACAAGTGTTTCCCAGTTTTTTCTCCCCCCTTAGTTGGAATAGGATGGCTAGAATGGGCTGGAGTTGGGTGTTTCCCCTCCCCAGGTCGCTTAGGCTCAGATAACTACCCAGCAGGTTAGGCTTTGGTTAACTAGTTTCCCCTGAAGGCAGCCTTTTTAAGAAGAACATAGCACTCTGACTTATTTTACAATGTTTTCTTTACCCTTCCCCTGTTAGAAACCATGAGGGAATTTTTCTCAGATATGTACACTGGGAACCTGGCCGAGCTCCTGGAGGTAAATCTCACGGCATTTTGGGCGCCCCTATGACTGAGTTTCGTTGAAGCTTTTAACTCTCAGACTTGCCCACCCAGTGCCTCCAACACTTCCTCAATTACAGGTCAGGTTTTCTTACTTCTGCACTGGCTTCCACCCGTGGCATCTGCTCAGGTGTCTCTCCTCAAGGAAGCCATGACTTCCTGCATTTGCCTGTTGGCCTCTCTAGTCTTGGGAGCAGCAGTTCGTTCTGTATCTGCCCCTCTTTTAGTATCCAAGAAGAGTTGTTGATTTTTCAGTCTGTTCAGCTTTTCACTTGTTAGGACGGAGTGGTGACATGCAAGCTTCTTATGTGCAGAACTGGAAACCAGAAGTCTGCTTGTTCAACTTCTGGGTTCAGGAGATTTCTCCGTGTTCTAGGGATGAAATGGTGAGTGAATGCAGCTGCTTTAAGATCTTCTGAGACATAAAGAACGAGGTAAGGATGGGTGCAGACACAGGTACTTCTGTTGATGCAACAGATATCAGCTTCTCTCCCCACCCCATACAAATAATCGTAGATTCTCTTGGAAATATCTCAAAACACTTGGACATAACATATTGAAGTATAGAAAACTGTCTTAGGGCTGGGCTGAGATCAGGATTCTTGTGACAGGGCTGCTCCTTACTGAATATATGACTTTGGGCAGAACTCAGCCTCTCTGAGCCTCATTTTGTTCCTAGGGAACACTGGAATTGTGATATTGTTCCTTATGTCTGTTTGAGGATCAAATAAAATAACTTGAGTAAAAGCACTTTGAAATCTGTAAGGACCTAAAGAAATGTCAGTTATGACTATATGTTCTGGAAATGGCTTTGTAAATGACAGTAACATTTTTAAATGACCATCTGGTTAAACAAAACCCTGCACTTAATCCTGGATATTTCAATGTAATGTCCAGAGACGTGCTTTGATTTACACGTATGAGAGCTTTCGGCTGTTTAAATATATCCAGTCATATCTCTAACAAGTGGAACTGACTAAGGCAGAGGTTTTTATGATTAGCAAGTTTACTTAAGGACAGATCATTAAAAAGACCCTTCTCATGTGATCGTTGACCAGTGATGTTCTCACATTCTGTAGTCACTCCTGGTTCTGAAATCATTTTCATGTTGTGACACTTCGTTTGTCTGAGCTGTTCTTCAAAAATCCCTCCCGACAGTCCAACATCAAAGGAAACAATGTTGTTTCCTTAAGCAAAAGGGATGGAGCTGTGGCTTGCCAGCCTTTACAAGAGCCAACAGCATTTCTTTCTAAAGCACCTGCTGTTAAACGTCAGCCTCAGCTGGCAAAGGACACAGATAATGACAGCAATTTTATTATTTTTATTATTATTATTCCTTTCCAGTATGTGAAAGCAGAGTAATGAATTTTATACAGACAGCATTAATTTATGGCATGCAGACCAGCACTTGCTTCCTTAAGCTCCAGACACATGAATCGTAAATATTACTGTGGAAGCTAAGAGAACATGTAACTGCTATAGAAAGTAATTGACAGACAAAACCAAAAAAAGGACTCAGTTCAGAAAGTGTTCACTATCATAGAGCCCTGGATGTGAAGCAGAAAATGAGACACATACTCAAAAAAGAAAACTAGTTACAACAGACTTGTTTATCTTTTTATCAGATCCTTCCATCCATTTTCTGTCATTTCCTTAATCTCATTTGATTTCTAAAAATGAAATCTGATTTTTAAGAATTCCACATTCTGTTTATACAGGCAAACCTGGGTCAGCTATGCAGAGTTTACCCCCTGCTCCTCTATAAAATGTGTGCAAATTAAATACTTCCTTTGGTTCTGTTTTTTTTTTTTTTTTTGCGGTACGCGGGCCTCTCACTGTTGTGGCCTCTCCCGTTGCAGAGCACAGGCTCCGGACGCGCAGGCTCAGCGGCCATGGCTCACGGGCCCAGCTGCTCCGCAGCATGTGGGATCTTCCCGGACTGGGGCACGAAACCCATGTCCCCTGCATCAGCAGGCGGACTCTCAACCACTGCGCCACCAGGGAAGCCCCGTTCCTTTGGTTCTTATTCTGAGGTTCTGGTGATCATCTATGAACATCCTGCAGTTTTATCCTCAGAAATTTTCAGGTTTTCAATACGAGTCTTTGTCACAGGGCTCTGTTTTCTTCCACACACTATGCTTTATGCAGATAATACTGCATTTATCTCTCAAACTTTCTGAGTTAAAATCATCCCCCAAATCAAAGTGCTAGCCATTCCCCAGGTCTCAAATCTTTCATCGATCTGTTCCTGTCTTTATCACTACTCTCTTTGGGGAGCTCAGACCTCCTGCTCACAAAGGGAGTTAGATGTCTCTTCATCAAAGCTTTGCTTACTTCCTTGGTCCTTTTATTATGTTCTAATTCTTTTGTTGTTTTTCCTCCTAAGATAACCTTATGCTTGGAGAATTCTCAAGTCTTCCCTCTTCTATCTCTTCTGTCTTCCTGATTTTAAGACCTTCTCTTTAAGTTCTCTTTCCAGTCACTGTAAGGAACTAAGTGTTAGAAAAGTTAAAGAATTCCTTCATTTCCACAGACAGAAACAAGGATTAACTTGTCCTTTGGAAACAAAGAATGTGATATTTATTTTTTAAATTTTTACTTGAAAGTTGAAGCAGTAATAAAAGTCCTATTGTGAAAAAATTAACATTGTAAGTATTGTTATTACTACCATTATTATAAACATGGATATGTGTACAGATCCACTGACTTATGCTGTGTTTGCTTATTCTTTAGTTGAACACACTATAAAGAATTTCAGGTGTACTAGTGATTGTAATTTATAGTTGCAAAAAAAGGTAAATAAATGTTAGACTGAAAAAAAAGGTGGATCTGTCGACAGATCCATATTTATCATTAATGGCAGTAACAGATTTCCTTCTGTGATGGTGGCAGAAAAAAGAAATGAGGACGTACCCTTGTGCTGCTTCTTGTAAGCAGCCCTAGTGTCTGGGAAAATCTTGTTACATTTTAAAGGCTGAACTCATAGAATTTCTGTTCTCAGAAAGTCTTCTAGACTGTTTTAAATGTTGCTCTGAGTTCTTCTTGAGATGACACAGTTACTTCACTGTTCTCTGACTGTTACAGCTTCATGATGCTATCTTCCTTTTGACTTTTCTGTGACATAGAAAATAAAAAAGATATATATATATAAACATACACACCTTACTTTTGAATATATCTATCTGCTAAAAAGGGCTTAAGGCTATCTCCTTATGTGATAAACTTTCCACCCCACCACTACAACTTTTGGCAAAATATTTACCCCCATTTCTTATAGATGTCCTATCTCCTTTCCTCAAACTTGTTTACACAGAACTTAAGATACAATGTTTTATTTCCTTATGATTGAGATTGCACAAGCCTTCTGGCTAATTCCATACTTCCAAAACAAGACATAATGAATCTTCCTCACGTTGTCTGTTGGGGTCAAACAAGTTTAGAATGAACCTTGGAGACTTAAAAGATTGTGAAGAAAAGTCACTGGATATGTGGATAAAATAATATAAAAATAAAAATGATGTCAATATCCAGAGTAAGAAACGTTCCTTTTCTCCTAACCTCCTTCTACCCACCCTGGTCCCTGACAGTTATCTGCCACTTCCTCTTTATCCTGATCACAGGATGTAGACAGAGGGGCAGTGTTACCCTTAGGCACAATGTGGCTTCCAGAGGCTGCAGTGTTACTCTTTTTCCCTGAACCTTGACCTTGGCTCAGCTGTGCAGATTTCTAAATTTTGTGTCTTAGCATGAGCAAGAGAAGTAGGCTGGGCCTCCGGTTATCGTCACAGGGTAGATGCAGCAACATCAGTGTCAGCTTTGCTCTTTGGCTAATTCTAACATGTGGGCATCAGAGTGAAACTAAATTCCTGCTGGTCTTTCTCCTCCAAAGCAAACAGGAAACTTCTCTCTCTAATTGCCCATGACAGTGTCTTAGTTCAGTTTCTTGCATGCACTTTTACAATCTGCTTTTCTCTTTCTCCCTGGATCTATAAGCCATTTTTCATCCTGCTATCATTCATTCTACTAGGTGAATCACAAGCTCATTAGTGCAATGAGAAAGGTCTATTTTAATTTGGCACTGACTGACTTTTCGGTACAGTACCTACCAACAACCCAGGCTTCTATGACAGATTTACAAACACCGTATATATTTCATTTTCTCCTCATTCTTATGTTTCCTTAAGTCTGTAATATATTTCCTCAATTTGTCCTTTCAGTGAACCCTTGATTACTTTCAAGATTCAGGTTAGTTATTACTTGCTTTGCACATCCTTCCCCAAATTCTGTATTTCTGTCTCAGGTGAATTTAGGTGATCTTCTGACTCCACACAGATGTAAACCAGAATATAATTATAGCATTTAGCACATTCTATTGTAAATGTTTCTCTACTACAGCAATATTCATTTTACTATGAGCAATAAAAAAGAATATCTTAAAAAAAATCTTTATATCCACAAAGTTATACTTGTGCTTACAACACCGGGGCTACTAAGTAAATATTTTTTGAGTTCACAGAGGATAGTATATCAGTTGAACCAAGAATTTGATTGTCTTGCGTATCAGTTAATTTTGCTGCAAGAACAATAGAGCACACAAATCTTATTAATAGCTTACAACAGCAGAATTTATTTTTTATTCACGTAGTATTTGGGTGGCTATCAGTCAGCTTTGGCTGCTGCAGCTCCACTGAGCTCTGTCAGCCTGTGACCACTCTACTTCACATGTTTTCCCATTTTCCCATTCTAGAACCTAGGTTAAAGGGCAGTTTCTACTTGGAACATGCTTCTCTTGTGGCAGAGCAAGATTACTGGTAGAAAAACAGATGCATTTTAAAGTTTCAGTTCATATGTGGCATATGGTCACTTTGGCCCACATTCTGTTACCTTAAATGACTTGACAAATGAGTAATGAGTTGAGGATGTAACTCCTCCCACAGGAGGAGCAGTAAGTAACAGGACAATAGATAGGGATACATACACTCACACACACACACACACACACATATATTTATAAACATATACACACATGCTATCTAATATTAAGGAAGCAAGAGTAAATAATGAGAAATAATAATGTAAAGTAACATAGTTTGTACTCTTGGTCACTAATATTCACTTTGCTTCTTATACACAAAATAGACTGCCATTCTCTCCAAGGAGCTCTCAACATTTTCATCCATTATAGCATCGACTCAATACCAGAATTTCATGATATATTCTACTGTATTTAGTATCTCTTGATTCAGAGACTTATGAGCTAAAACAGTGAATATCCATCATGGCCATAGAGGACACATAGCCACAAAGAACATATAAAGATGACACAGAGACAATAAACCTCAGTAAACCCCCTGACTTGGAAATGGGAAAAATGGAAGTACACATCAGTCACTGACCTATAGCAATTCTGAAATCCTACTGTGCAAACATAACAGGCACTTTTCATCCTGAGAGTAGGGTCCTAGTTCAACTCCTCTCTTGTATTGCTTTCCAGCCCACTCATCTCCCTGAATTTTTCTTTGAGTCTTTGGAGGTCTTTTTTTCCAAATTCCTCCTTGGACCCACTTGAAGAATAATCTGAGAATGTATCTGCCTTGATGGCTGACCAGTTTTCTCAGTCTGATTCTATCTAGATACTTTTAAAAATGACTGAAAAAGTAATAATCTTAGGCTTGTTTTTTAATATAATTGGTTGATCTTTTGACAGTTTTGTTGCAGTAACACCCAAATGTCTAGGCACCAAAATCTGTGTTTAAGTTAGATTTGATGTAATAATGAAAATTCAGTGACTTAAAATAATAGACATTTACTTATCTGTAGATTGTAATTTGTCTGTTGATTTTAATATATTTTGTCAGCTATTGGCTTTAGCTGTTGAAGCTTTGCTCAGCTCTGCTTTTTTTTTTTAATTTTTATTGGGGTGTAGTTGATTTACAATGTTGTGTTAGTTTCAGGTGTACAGCAAAGTGAATCAGTTATACATATACATATAGCCACTCTTTTTTTTTTTAAGATTCTTTTCCCATATAGGCCATTACAGAGTATTAAGTAGAGTTCCCAGTGCTATACAGCATATTCTTATTAGTTAACTATTTTATATATATTAGTGTGTATATGTCAGTCCCAATCTCTCAATTCATCCCTCTCCCCCTTATCTCCTGGTAACCATAAGTTTGTTTTCTACATCAGTGACTCTACTTCCATTTTGCAAATAAGTTCATTTGTACCCATTTTTTTAGATTCCACACATAAGTGACATTATATGATATTTGTCTTTCTGTGTCTGACTTACCTCACTCAGTATGACAATCTCTAGGTCCATCCATGTTGCTGTAAATGGCATTATTTTGTTCTTTTTTATGGCTGAGTAATAATATTCCATGCTATATATGTACCACATCTTCTTTATCCATTCCTCTATTGATGGACATTTAGGTTGCTTCCATGTCTTAGCTATTGTAAATAGAGCTGCAAAGAACATTGGGGTGCATGTATCTTTTTGAAATATGGTTTTCTCCAGGTATATGCCCAGGAGTGAGATTCAGCTCTGCTTTATCATCTTCATTTTATAATCTATTTGAAAGGAGCAACACTTTTATTTATGAGAGTTATTTATTTCCATGGTAGAGGGAAAAGAGCAGGACAGTTGATAGCAGTAGGTGATGTCTCTTAATGGCTTCTGCAGTGAACTGGCACAGTGTCACTTCTGCGAACATTCTACTGGCCAAAATAAGTCATATGATCAAGCCCAACATGAGTGGGTGGAGAAGCGCATGCCTTACATGAGGTACTGTAAGGCAATGAGCAGGAATGTGTAATGCTTTTCTATAAAGGAGAAGGGATAGTTGAAATCAGTAAGACAATCCACCCTACTGTATAGTCTATACAGACTTTAAGATATGGAGGCATAACCCAAGTTTCAGTTGGCCTGAAAGTACTATAATAGAATAGTTTTGAAAAGCAGCAGTAATTCATCATTCATTTCTCAACTTTCTAGTTTGTAGTAAATGTTTATTGGACAATTATTTAGTGTAAGCCATTTCATTCGGTTTTAGTTACACAGACTTAAATAGGCATCACTGAAATAATGTAATTTCACATAGCGGGTATACAGGAAGTAGGTAACAAGAAGTTTTGATACAGTGTTATAACTGCTATGAAGGGCTAAGTGTATGCTATTCTAGAAGCATGTGGAAAGTGCCTAGACCCACATATGTAGCAAAAGCTTGATCTGCACTTGGGGGAGTCATGACATGTACCTAGAGTAGACTGGGAGTAGATAAGTCGGAAAGGCAAAAAAACTATAAGAAGCATTTTGGAGGATCTGTTGACAGGAGTTTTGCACTGAATCTTAATATTGTCTCTGAGACCGACTGTGTATAATATTTGAATTTAGGCCAGTTTTTAATTTCTTCAATTTGGATTTTACTGTAAATATGTTCCTCCTTTGTTATTTCAAAATAATAGAAAGTTTTTTATGCCAACCACTGACTTAGGAAAATCAAGATGCTGATGTATGCTTAATGGTGGCAACAATTTAAATTTAATATTGGACTAAGGGAAAATGTCAAAAATAACAGATATGAAAAATTTTAAGTTCTACATGGCGTCAATTAATTGTTCAACTCATTCCAGAAAAAAAATAATATTTGATTTTGTGATATTAACATATTTTCTACCAGTACTCTACATTAGAAATATTCATGCTACTTATAATTCATATGTGAATTGATATAAATCATTTTGCATGTGGATTGATGACAAGTGTATAGTACATTCACTTAAGTACCTTGAAATAAAGAGATAAATAGTAAAAAGTGTTAAAATAAATTTCTGGTGCATCAAATATACAATGTACACTTTATATACAACGTACAGTGCACATAGTGTATTTTTGTATATTGATGTATACGAGTAAATGAGCTGTGAGACGTCTACAGTGTACACAGTGACTACTCTGGAGGTAACCATGGAGTGCTTGAAGACCCCTGATATAAGAACCCGGGAAACAGCTCCCCAGCTAATTAGGTTTGTGGATACATATGAGTAACAAACTGTCTGGGCCTCAATTTCCTTTAGTCTAGTCTAACTTAGGATTTCTTTAGTCCTTTTATTATCTAACATTCTGTCATACAAATATTGGAAAATGTAGGCATAGAGATGTTCATTTATTTTCCCAATTAGGTATGGAACAGACAGGAACATTGAAACTACTTCTTGACAATTATTTCCAAGGAAGAAGACCTTTATGTTCATCTTTTAGGCACTTGGGTTTTATCCACTGTCCTTGAATTGTAAGGAAGGGTAAAAGAGAAGAATTTCTGTGTACCTATTTTATTCTGTTCTTTACTTAATATGCTTCTACTTTATCACCTTTTCCCTTTTGCCTTCTCAGAGCAATTCAGCCTACTCTTTTTAATATCCCCTTCATTTGGAGTCCCCTCCTATAGTATTACTCATGATTACAGTCCTTTTCATTGTCCTTCACTGAGCTTTTCGTATTTCTGTTAGGTTTATCTAGAGACGAGGTAACCAAAACTGAAAACTTCATTGAAGGTGAAACTGACTTGATACATGTACCTTGTATACATGCAATGAGATTTATATTTTAATTCATTTTATCACCTTTATAAAGATATTAGGACACTGTGAAATGCTATCAAATGCTAAACATATGATCAGACATTTTTTAAGTGATAGAAATTAATTTAAAAAGTTTAAGAATATAGTACCACCTTTCAGAAAAGATAAATTTCCCCCTTGAGCCATAATTTTTCCATGAGCAAATATTTATCTGCAATATCGTCATCTATAATATTTCAATGCAATTAATATTTATTGAGCATTTACTGTGTTCAAAACACCTATAAGTGTTGCAGATGAAAACAATTAGAGTAGGAAAACCTTCGCTATTAATGATGTACACTTTAACAGAGCAAGTAAGATACCTGAACAAGTTTATCTAGGATACTTTAAGGGATATAGTCACAAAGTACTATGGAGAAGATGCAGGAGATGTAAGCAGGAACATACACCTAGTGCATGAGAAACTTAAAGTTTCACTGTCATATTGCCACAGGTCATATAGATTCAATCCTACAAACCTGGAACCTGTAAGTAAATATTAACATCCACCATTACTTATCATATAAACAGCAAATAAAGAAACAATCACTATAAAATATAGGTACTTCAGATCTTATTTCTGTATCTAATAATGATATCTGAGCTGATATTCACACCTTTCCTTCTTCCACTAACCTTCAGAGTTCCCTTATCCACTGTTAGCAGCTAGGTTGGAAGATTACACAAATTTTTATTCCCACAGGATCCATCTCTCAGTGGTCTCATATATATTGGTTTGTATAGCTGGCTTCTGCCAATCACTTCCTCATAAAACTCATGGTTGCCCTCTTCATGATGGTAGGGATCCAGCTTCACCAAGAAGCTGACTGGTAACCCAGAACATGGTGTCCTATCTGGGTCTAGCTTTGGGCTTTGCTGTTGGCAAAGAATGGATAATCAGTAGTTTTAGTAGCTAGATCTGCTTTGGTGAAGGAAAGTTGACTGCATTAAAACTATTCATAGGCTCCATCACAGAAATTTTGTACGTAGACCCACTCAGTAAATATCAAGTTGACTAGGAATAGAAGTTGACATGCAGGAGACATATCTTCTTATACATTGTTTTATATCATTCTTTACTATGAATGTCCCATGTTGGGCATTAATGTATGATGCAGAAATCTTCACCTTCTGTACCCTTTCTTATAGACTTATCAATACATCTCTCCATCAGGCTTCCTTGTCATCAGTCTTCCAGTTTCATCCTTTCTAAGTTTCTGACCATTTGACCAATGCGTTAGCTACTGCCTATGAATTAGTTTATAACTCAGGGTATTTCACTATTTACACAAAACGGAAAATTATGCATGTTGCCAAAGTTATTCCAGTTGGAAAGATTTTTTTTTCAACATTGTCTTTTGGGATGTCTCCAAGGGAAGCCTTAGTGCAATGATTACTATTACCAGCTATTGCCAGCATGTCATAATCGTCTGTAAACTAGATCTGTACTTTTTCCTCTTCTTTCATCTGGTGATTTTACTCTCCATTATATGAAAGTTGTGAGTCGAGAGAGAATTGGTGAGTCAGGAAAAATATATACCACGGGAATCTGAGACAACTTTAAAGCAAGTAATATGTGCTTGCGCCAGAACTAATACATACCAATTCCAGTTAAGAAGTGTATGCTATTTTATGTAGAAATGTATGATCTAATGGATCAGACAACACCAACTTAACAAAAGGAAGTTTGGATTACATGGACACTTGGTGTCCCAAGATCAGATACTTAGTCTCTAACAGGACCCAGACTGCTTTTAAGGTAGAGAATAATCATCAGAATTCTCTTGTTCCTCTTACCAGAGGCTCCTTGCAGCATACCTATCAGACAAAAATACCTCACCACCTAGAGGGGTGGGATAGGGAGGGTGGGAGGGAGGGAGACGCAAGAGGGAAGAGATATGGGAACATATGTATATGTATAACTGATTCACTTTGTTATAAAGCAGAAACTAACACACCATTGTAAAGCAATTATACTCCAATAAAGATGTTAAAAAAATAATGGGATCTCTTGGGTCATAAAGGTTCAAATGACAGAGAAGCATGAATGTCAGCCTTGTGCTACTAAAAGTCCTTCTTGTATCTGGACACCATTCAAAACTGGCAGTATTTTGAGTTATTCACTAATGGATTGAGCAGCACACTCGGATGTGACATGTGTTGCTTCAAAAATCAGGTTTCCCACAAGCATTGTGCAAGGAGCAGCAAACTGTTTCTCAACTTAGAGGAGGGAGCTCAACACACATCATACCAAAGGATCCCAAGAAAGAATTGGCAGGACCCTCAACATTTTTGGAGTTTAACTCCCACCCTTGGACCTGCATGCATTTGACGAATGCACCTGTGGTTTTTGCTGTTTTCTGTATTTCAGATACAGTTGGCATAATTTCATTAATGTGATGGGCTGGGTGTTTTTCTATGTGAAACCAAGACAGTCAAGTCTTTCTAGACTATTGTGTACCAGAGAGCAAATCTGCACTGCTCTCCCTGTTCCTGGCTATCTTTACTCATTAGGCTAGAAAAAAGTCCTAGGTTAATTGCTGCCTACCATGCAATAGGAACTGGCTTGATTTCAAGTAGGATACCACATACAGACCAGTAGCTGCCATTGGCATCAGTATTCTATCGTGGCATCAATCTAGTTTCTCCAGTATAAATCTGGCTTCTTTCTGCATCAGTCAAACATGTGAGTAAAGGGAATGTGTTATAATCACAACTCAAATGATTATAATCACAACTTCAAGACACTGATGGTAATATTTGTCCCCATAATTCCCCCAGGATATGTTATTGTCTTTTATTTGGTTCTGTCCAGTGAGTGAGTAGTTGAGCATTTCCACCAGCTTCCTCTTGCCTTTTTCTACTGTAATAGTGCTTAGTGTCCTAGTTAGGAAAATATGTGGGGATTAACAATTGGAGGCAAGTGCTAGAATGGTGAGTCAATTTTTTCTATACATTCTGGTACCAGGTACTGACTTAGGATGGTTCAACTTAAGATTTTTTGGCCTTACAATATTTTTTTACTTTTTGACAGTGCAAAAGTGTTACGAATTCTGTAGAAACCATACTTCAAATTTTGAATTTTCAAATTTTCTCAGGCTACGGATATACAGTACAATACTCTCTGGTGACTTCAAATTTTGAATTTTCAAATTTTCTCAGGCTACGGATATGCAGTACAATACTCTCTGGTGATACTGGGCAGCGGCAGTGAGCCAAAGCTCCCAATCAGTCTCAAAATCATGGGGGTAGACAACCAATACACTTTCAACCATTCTGTACCCATAGGACCATTCAATTTTTCACTTTCAGTACAATATTCAATAAAGTACATGAGATATTCAACACTATTATAAAACAGGCTTTGTGTTAGATAAATTTGTCCAACCATGGGCTAATGGAAGTGTTCTGAGCATGTTTAAGTAGGCTAGGCTTAGCTGTGATATTTGGTAGGTTAGGTGTATTAAATGTCTTCGACTTGAGATATTTTCAACTTATGATGGGTTTATTGGGATATAATCCCATCATAAATCGAGAAAGATCTGTATATATTGATATATAGAAAGGGCTTGGGTTTTCATCTCATTCTGTTGGATTTCCACAGATTAGAAGAAATTTAGACCGAGTATTCAAAAACTCTCAGAAGGTTTGTGTATATTTCCTTCTTCAGCACATAGTACCTAGAAAATGGCTATAGAGTCTTTCTTACAGTGTATACTCAAAATCTTTCTCCAAGGTTACAAGGTCACATTGCAGGGTCATTTCTCAGAGGAAGTTGTCCTCAATCAAGGGGATATAGGTTTGAAAAGTGACTTAGGTCTAGGAACTGGGTAAGAGATTGTGAATATCCTCTATGATGTCTTGAATTAGATTTACCTTCACTCTTTTCCTGCCAATATAGCTGTAGAAAGCCCTTAATAGGGATACCACAATCAATTAGCTACTTGCACAGATTCCTGTGAATCTCAACATTCATTATCACTCTGTCCCTGTGGCTTATAATGGTGATAGTGTCCACTTTTCTCAGAGGAAGACCATGACCTGATGAGGCAGAACCACCGAGAACCTGCAACAGGATAGCAGAGTTGACTGCAAGCTTCAATCGGACACAGTTTGGGTCCATTGAAGCCACACTTGCTCCAGGCTAATGTCGGCTAGTGGGTGAGCTCTGCAGGGGAATTAGATCCAGGCCAATGCTGTCTAACATGGGGCTCCTGTAACCTGCAATTTTGCTGAGGGGCTCCATGTCAGCCTGGCTGATACTTTCTCATGACTGCACTAGGGTTTGTTATGGATACAATAGTGTACCTCTCAAATTTATGTTGAAGGCCAAACCTCCAATATGACTATATTCAGAGTGAGAGAGCCTTTAAGGAGGTAATGACTTATGACCTTAAAAATGAGGTCATAAGTGTAAAGCCCTAATCCAATATGACCAGTGCCTGTATAAGAAGAAGAGACAGCAAGGATGAGTACACACAGAGGAAAGGTCTGATGAGGATGCAGTGAGAAGGTGGCCAAGAAGCAAGGCTTCAGGAAAAACCAAACCTGCCAAAACGTTGATCTTGGACTTCCGACCTCCAGAACTATGATAAAATTAATTTCTGTTATTTAAATCCCCAGTCTGTGACATTTTGTTATGGCAGCCCTGGAAGACTAATACCGGGGTCTGAAGCTCTTCCTACCCAATCATTCCTTCCCTGTTCTCTCCTTTCACTGGCATCAGACCTGCCTACTTCTGCTCCATATTTAGAAAGGTATTTGGCATATAAGAAGTGTAAGCTCACATTATATATATCATCAAACTATGGATATAGCATTTATGTGGATCTTAGAAATTTGGGCACAAATTGAACTTGTGATCTATTAAAAATTAAATACTTAGCATCTTTAGGACTTGCTTCCTTTTGTCAATGTAAGAAATGAATTAGATAAATTTTACTATTAATACCATCTCCAAAATTTCCTTTTTCTCTGACACCTATTGCACTTTCTAGAATAGAGGAATTATTTTTCTGTACCAGAGTCTTATAGTAGAAAAGAACTTAAGTCCAACTCCCTCATATATCAGATGAGGAAACCAAGATATTGGAAAAAATACATTATTTGTCCAAGAATATAAACATGTTAGTTGTATAGTTAGAGCTAGAACCCATTTGTTAGCTTGAAGAATTAACTTTTTTTTACATCTTTATTGGAGTATAATTGCTCCACAATGTTGTGTTAGTTTCTGCTGTACAGCAAAGTGAATCAGCTATATGTATACATATATCCACATATCCCCTCCCTCTTGCGTCTCCCTCCCACCCTCCCTATCCCACCCCTCTAGGTGGACAGACACAAAGCACCGAGCTGATCTCCCTGTGCTATGCAGCTGCTTCCCACTAGCTATCTATTTTACATTTGGTAGTGTGGCTATGTCAATGCTAGTCTCTCACTTCATCCCAGCTTCCCCTTCTAACTCTTCACAGACCCTATCTTAAGTCGGTTGTGGGACCTCATTCCCTCAAAAGACTGAAGGTGCAAGATCCTCCCGGCTGTGCAAAATAGTTTAGGAGGGGCTTATCTGAATGAGAATGTCTTTGGGGTGAATTTGAAGACCCAATGTGTCTTAAATTGGCTGGTTTCCACAGAAGGCTGCAGTTATGTCAAGTGCATTGTATGAATGTGGTTACATTGGTATCTGAAATTTACACTGTTAACATGACCAATCTCTGTTGCCACTGAATTAGGATTTATATTAGTGACTAGTTTTTGTTTGTTTCTTTTTGATCTCGAAACTACTTGAAATGAAATAGCTGAGAAATTATGCTTCTAAACTTTTCTTTGGAAACTAATAATCATATAATTGGTAGGAAATTAGAAAACTCATCAGAGGTTGGATAGACCTATGGATATTAAAGAGCTAAAAAGTTCTGATAGACAAATGTAATATAACTTCATGGAAACATTTCTGAGTGTGATGTTAACAGCTAGAGCATAAGTGTAATGTACTTTTTCAGCATGAAATAAAATAGAAAAAACTAAATAGGACAGATTGGGAATTCAAATCAGTGGTTTAATTTTGGTTTCAGGAATTTTTGTCATTTTGAGGAAAGAAGAATTTTGGCTCTCCAAAGTAAACCTTCTTCAAAAATATTTTTGGTCCTCTACCTTTATTTATTTTCTTCTCTTTGGTGCATTACTTATTTATTATACAATTTATAAAACTTAGGTATTTAAGAAATGCTAGTGACTATTTCAATTGCATAATGACCTAATGAATCTTGTTCAATGTGAGTTATTTAGGAAAAATATAAAATTGGAATTTTATTTTTTGTTTCATCAAAGGAAGGAAATATTATTTAAAAGTTTTTGTTTGGAAGATTGCCCCAGCCCAGCCCCCAGCAGATTCTGTGAGTATAAACTCCTGTGTAATGGCTTTTAACCCAAACAAAGATAGAACCTCTTATTAAATTTTTAGCCTTTATCAAAGCTTGCAAATTCAAATGTATAGGGCCAGGCAAGTAAGACAAATAAGTAAAACTATAAGGGACTTTTGGGACCATGTAAACTGGAGACCTGGAAAGGATGCGCATTCAAAAAAGTTCTGCACCATGCCAGATGACAAGGATACTGTGGTGGTGGTGATGGTGTGTTGGAGTTTCTTTTTGGAAAATTTATTTACTTTTCTTTAAGATCTGATTTAGGTAATTTTAATAATATTTCCATAGATGCTAGAAAAAAGATACATAGATACTTAGATATAGATATCAAAGTAACCCTCATTATTGACATTGTTCAGATTCTCTTTCTACTTCTAACATTATATGCTTTGTATACTTTGAAGCAATGTTATTTGGTTCATAAGGATTCATTATGGCTATATAGTTTTCAAAATAATTTATTTTATCAAAATAAAAGATCCCATAATCTTAAAAAAAAAAAAGAAAAAGTTTTTGTTGATATTCTTTAAATAGCATATCATCTGTGTTTTAATATCTTCTGTTCATATTTTACCATTTTTGAAGATATAATAATGCATAGGGTGATGGAGACTGAGAAATGTAAACTAAAGTTGTAGGAATGAATTCCAAATGAAGGACAAAGGGAAATTAAGATGAAATATTATTTTAAATATCTATTTTGCACTGGGAAGATGTTATAATATAGTTTCCTGGCCAAAAAAAAAAGAATGACCAGAGACCAAATGGAAAATAGAGATCCATAAGAAATACATAAAAGCAAAACACAGAGGACTATAGTTAGAATTATTACTTGGGTTTCTCAAAAAGAAGTGGAAAAGTACAGAGGTTGTGACTGCAATTGAAGGAAATGAAGGTTTTACTTAGATTTAAAAATAACTGTTTGATAATTGCATAGCTTTCTTTCTAGGCTGTGTTAAGTACTTGACTTCCTAAAGAGTGAAGAGTAGTAATTATTGTGAAATTTAGTTGGATTAATGATAGAATTTCTTCACTCTATTTTTTAAATTATTCTACTTATTTTGTATTTAGGTTGATGTTTAAACTAACAAGTTCTTGTAAAAAGTTTAGAGACTACAAAAATATTACAAAGAAGAATCTGAAAATTTTATTTCAAAATTACTCCAAATTACTTTTTCTATACATATATGGCTACATATATATTTTACCTAAAATCATACTTATTTTATAAAACATGCTTTTAAAATTTGTTTTTTTAAATATTTTCCTAGTGATTCAGTCCTCTAACTTTGATTTTTATTGTTTGTAGTATTTCCAAACTTACAGGTGTAAATAAGTAAGTAATAAATTCTATGTAAATAGCTTGCGTTTTTAGAAATGTTTCAAATACAACTATTAAGAAAAGACTTGTACATAGTTTGTTTTCCAGGTATCTGATATTGTTATAATAAATCCTAAAAACAGAATTATTTCTGGCTCAAAGTACATTATTAGTTTTATTTTGCAGCTCTTAGAACTTTCTTCAATTAGTTGAAATTTGAAGGTTATAATATAGCTTAGTTCTTAACTACACACATACAGATATACACACATATGTTCTTACTGTACTGCATTTGATCTTTCAATATATAATCCATTGTTTGTATTACTCTGTTTTTGTGAATGTGTGGGTAAAGTTAAGATAAAGGGTGTAGATTTATTTATTAGCTTAATTTTATTTTCTGTGTTTTTCATTCTGATCCTTGGCCAACAACATTACTGTTTGCAGTGATATTCTCATTCATTTTAGTAAACAGGAGAAAGTACATCTTTGTTATTCATCTTGAAAAAATGTTTTGTAGAGTTTGGCATCCATATTAACCCAGTAAGTTCACTTTGTGAATATCTCAATGCTCTAATACTATTAGCATTCGAATTTAACTGATTTATTGGCTTGGCCAAAAAGTTTGGGTTTTTCCAAAACGTGTTATGGAAAAAACTATCTACAGATAAATTTGAAATGGCGTAATAGTTGTATATCATTAAATGTTATATCTACTTTAGCTTTTTATTATTTAGGTGAATTTTGTGCTTTTCATAGGTACTTCATTTTTAAAGCTTATTCCTAACTACTCATTTTTATTTTTGTGTTGTTTTATCTATGAATAAGGTATTTTCTCCTTATTTTCTTAAATTAATCATTGTTTGTATATAGATAACATTGATTTTGCATAAGAAGTTTGTAAATACCAATGCTTCTAAATTATTTGATTTTAATATTTTTAGCTCATTTTCTCACTTTTCCAGATAGCTACATTATTGCATATAATTCTATTTTCTCCTTTCTTCAAATATTGATAATCATTATATCTTTTTCATGCATTTGCATTGACCAGAGCTTCTCAAATAATCTCCAAAAAATGACAATGAAAGATGATGAGAATGATCTTTATTACTGACATTTATGCAACTATTTCTGTTGTTTTATTTTAAAAATTAGATCTGTTGAAATGAGAGAGTTTTAAGAATGTATTATTTGCCTCTTATTTTTAAATTAATAGTATCAGGAATGTATGGAGAACATCAAGTACTAAGCCAAACCTGTGACTAGGTTACTCTCTTCCTTGCACAATTTAGTAAGTGTGATAGGAAGAATTCTAAAGTGGCTCCCAAGATTTTCCGCCCTCTGGTGTCCACACCTTGTTCCCCATTACTGTGGTTATGATGCATGTCACTCTCATGATTAAGATATATTACATGGCACAGTAGACTTTAAGAAAGGGAGATTATTAAGGTGGGCCTGAATGGGTACATTCGAGGGAATGTTGTTTTCAGATAATATTCTCAATTTCTTTAGTCATTTTAAGTCTATGCAAGTTTTTAATTACTCTTGAAACAATTTAGCTAAGTTTACATTATTTTAAATTGTGCTTATTTTATTGGTATTTTGAAAATTCTCTTCTAAGTTGAAGTTTTTATTTACCTTAACATGATTTAAATTAGGCTCATTTTCTATTAATACCAAATCATAAAGGGTTTTTAAAACAATTTCAATGCTCAACTCCTGTAAGAATTTTTTTTTATTTTTGGGTATTGTTTGAATTTTATAAAATTTGTTATTTGGGGAGTATTTTAAAATGTGGAAAAGCACAGAAATGAAGATGAGATGCATGTTCTTACATCCTGGAATTAATACTTGCTAAAATTTATTTGGATTTATTTCATTGGTTTTCAGTATAAGAAATAATGAAGTACAGATACATTTGAACTCCCCTCTCATCACCTCCGTTTCCCTCTCATCATCATGTTCTTGCAGTGAACTCTTCAGTCCAGTACTCTACATTTGCATTCATACATTACATGTATAGTTTACTTTGTGCTTTAAAATTGTTATATCAGTTGTTTTATTCTTCACCCTGTTTTTTTTTTTTTACTAAATAAAAAGTCTTAGAGTGTCAGCTTCATTGATAAATGGCAAGCTTTCTCATTCTTATTTGATATTTTCCCTTGTATGCATTGCTGCATTTTGTTTATTAATTTCACTCTATTAGAATATTTATGTCATGTCATTGATATTCTGGCATTAGGCACTTCGACATTAGGCCTTTTATGAGTTTCCCTATGTGTATTCCTAGACTCAGAGTGATTGGATTGTAGAACAGGCACATTTAAAATTTTACCAGGTGTTCTAAATTGCCACACAATTTTGATATATCATTTTTCTCCCTCTAGTAATGTGGGTTTACTTCTACCTTCCCACTAAATAATGTACATTTAATATTTTCCAACATTAGTTTTATTACCAATCTGAGAAAACCAAAATCCCATTTTTTTGTTTTAATTTTAATTTTTCTGATTACAGGTGGCATAATCAGTCCTCCTCTTATGCATGTTGCTTATTTCTGTTCCTTTACTGTGAATTACCTATTTACATTATTTTCACATTTTTAATTGCACACTTGTCTTTTTGTTTCATTATTCACATTTAGGACTACTTTATGTATGCAGGGAATGACCCTTTTTTGATTATATACATTATAATGCACTCTCTCTCATTGTTTGCACTTACACTTTTTTTCTACCTTTTAAATTGAATTTAAAATACATACTGAAAGTCTTCTCTGGAAAAATATCTATTCAGATCTTCCAGTATGTATTTTGAATACAATTAAAAATTTAGAAAAAATAGAAGATACACATGTGACTAAAAGGCATGTGAATTGGTGCAGTCCGTATGGAAGTTCCTTAAAAAACTGAAAATATAACTACCATATGATCCAGCAATTCTACTCTTGGGTATATATCTGGAAAGAAATGAAAACACTAATTCAAAAAGATACATGCATCTTGATGTTCATAGCAATACTATTTACAATAACAAAGATATGAAAGCAACCCAAGTGACCATCAACAGACAAATGGATAAATATGTGGGGTATATATATATGATGGAATGTTACTCAGCTATAAAATAAAGAGAATGAAATTCTCCCCTTTGTAGCAACATGGATGCACCTAGAGAATATTATGGTTAGTGAAATAAATCAGAGAAAGACAAATACTGTATGATATCACTTATACATAGAATCTAAAAAGTAACACAATTGAATATTGATATATGCAAAATGAAAACAGACTCAGGTATAGAAAACAAAGTAGTGATTACCAATGGGGAGAGGGAAGGGAGGAGGGGCAAATTAGGAGTATGGGATTAAGAGATACAAACTACTATGTGTAAAGGAGATAAGCAACCAGGATGTATTTTGTAGCACAGAGAATTGTAGTTATTAGCATGTAATAACTTTTAATGGAGTATAATCTGTAAAAATACTGAATCACTATGCTGTACACCTGAAATTAGTATAATATTGTAAATCAACTATACTTCAATAAAATAACAAAAATACATGTATACATACTGAATATTGAAGCTCATTCTCTTGTTTTTTCAAACTGGTCACAAATTTATCCACATTGTTTCTAATCATTATTATAAAAATTAACAAATATAATTTTTCTGTTGAGTTAAATTTATTTCTTTAAAGTATGCCACTTTATAAAGAAAAATGCTCAGAATATATTAGCAATATCTAATACATTTTTAATATTACCCTAACTATATGTTATCCTTTAAATTCATATTTGTGGATATATTTCAAGATATATCATGCAGGTTGGATCATTGGAATGATAAAAATCTGTGTTTATCCATTTATTTCTCAAATAAGAACAATCTGAGGAAAATGTGTTTCTTGAATATTATGCTTTGTGTTTGTTTTCTAAAATGTCTTATTTTTATATAAGTTGAGTCATTTCAAACCACATAATGTAGTGCAATGAAATGTAACAGACATGACAAGAGACATTTCCTTCTCTGGAAAAAAACATGGATATTCTTCACAGTGTTTACTCTGCATACATTTTATTTCAACCAGCTGCTTTTCCAAATCTTCATCTAAACTGATTTTGCAACTAACTGCTTAGTTCTCTTTTTTCCTACCAGGCAATAGAAGTGTACTCTTAACAAAAAAGACACTTTTGAAATAAAATATATAAAGTGTTAAATGTTAAAACTCTTTACCACTTATTTTTGAATTAGTGTTTAACTTCCTAGTTTCAGTCTCTAAAACTAGGTACAACTGAAACTGACACAAGAATTGAAATAATGCCATCAATAATTGAATAAATATCCGTTGATTTACTTTGTATATTTTTTGAAACACAGATACATTATGACAGAGGGTAATGGTTTTCAAGATTCAAAGTCAAATGAAAAATATTATCTCCAACCTATGATTTATTTTCCGAAGTGCAGTTTGCTTCTGCGTATCAAACTAACTATGAAATTCTGTCTTTTGACCAGATTAAGTTGAGTGGGGGGTTTGTGTGTGTGTGTGTGTGTGTGTGTGTGTGTGTGTGTGTACCATTAATAGCCTCATTTAACTTCTTCTGCTATTGTTTAAACAATCCTGGTTGTTTCTAAACCTACTGTTTGCATTTGGATATACTGTAGAAAGGAAACATGTCATTTTCTCCAGAGTTTCTGTGAAATTCTGACATCTTCTTTTCCTTTCCATAAATCTCCTGAAAAACGGTTTGTTTAACACTCCTATTTGTGCCTTCAAAGGACTGTTACACCCATCCTCTATAAAATAATTCACTTCTGTGACTTACAAGTGACTTATTCTGTTAGGAGTGACCAATATTAATTTTTGGCAAACTTTTTGTCAAAGTCTTAAGGACTGTTTTAATATCTTATAGGGTATTTTAACGAATATCGAATAATTGAGTCCTTCTCTTCATGAGTATCTCTTGGTCCAGTATTGCTATTATTTTAATACACTGCCAAATAATATTTAGCAACATTACATTTAGGGTTTTTTTTACATCTTTATTGGATTATAATTGCTTTAAAATGTTGTGTTAGTTTCTGCTGTACAACAAACTGAATCAGCTATATGTATACGTATATCCCCTCCCTCTAAAGCCTCCCTCCCACCCTCCCCATCCTACCCCTCTAGGTGGTCACAAAGCACCGAGCTGATCTCCCTGTGCTATGCAGCTGCTTCCCACTAGCTATCTGTTTTACACATGGTAGTGTATATATGTCAGTGCTACTCTCTCACTTCTTCCCAGCCTCCCCTTCCCCCCCATGTCCTCAAGTCCATTCTCTATGTCTGCGTCTCTATTCCTGCCCTGCCACTAGGTTCATCAGTACCGTTTTTCTAGATTCCATATATATGTGTTAGTATACAGTATTGGTTTTTCTCTTTCTACCTTATTTCACACTGTATGACAGACTCTAGGTCCATCTACCTCACTACAAATGATTCAATTTCATTCTTTTTATGGCTGAGTTATATTTCACTGTATATATGTACTACATCTTCTTTATCCATTCATCTGTCGATGGACATTTAGGTTGCTTCCATGTCCAGGCTATTGTAAATAGTGCTGCAGTGAATATTGTGGTACATGTATCTTTTTGAATTATGGTTTCCTTAGGGTATATGCCCAGTAGTGGAATTTCTGGGTCATATGATAGTTCTATTTTTAGTTGTTGTTGTTTTTTTTTTGCGGTATGCGGGCCTCTCACTGTTATGGCCTCTCCCGTTGTGGAGCACAGGCTCCGGACGTGCAGGCTCAGCGGCCATGACTCACGGGCCCAGCCGCTCCATGGCATGTGGGATCTTCCCGGACCGGGGCACAAACCCGTGTCTCCTGCATCGGCAGGCGGACTCTCAACCACTGTGCCACCAGGGAAGCCCCTATTTTTAGTTTTTTAAGGAACCTCCATACTGTTCTCCATAGTGGCTGTATCAATTTACATTCCCACCAACAGTGCAAGAGGGTTCCCTTTTCTCCACACCCTCTCCAGCATTTATTGTTTGTAGAATTTTTGATGATGGCCATTCTGGCTGGTGTGAGGTGATACATCACAGGGGTTTTGATTTGCATTTCTCTAATGATTAGTAATGTCGAGCATCTTTTCATTTGCCTGTTGGCCATCTGTGTGTCTTCTTGGAGAAATGTCTACTTAGGTCTTCCACCCATTTTTGGATTGGGTTGTTTGTTTTCTTATATTGAGCTGCATGAGCTCCTTGTATATTTTGGAGATTAATCCTTTGTCATTTAGGCTTTTGACTCACTAATTACAGGTATAATCGGCATGAATTTTTATTTTTCTCATTATTTCTGACAGGTTTTAATGTCTATTAATGATGAATACAAACACCCATACACAGTTACACACACACATCAAAAAAAAATGTTTTGATTAATACAAATACAAACACAAAATTTTCTAGTCTCTGGAAAATTTTAATGTGATCCAAGTAATTTTCTCCTTAATGGTCTCAATGAATTTACCTTGCCACTTTATTGCTTGATTGCTCTTTTGTAGTTTTATTATCTATTCCTCTGTACCTGCCATTCTATTTTGTTTACATTTTGTTTCTTATATGATATATTGACTATATATACTCTATTGATGTAATATTTCTATATATATCTGTAATAATATATGTATATTTTATATATTCGTAGATTTTTGGCTTTTTCAGTTAAGAAGCTCAGATTTAGCAGTATTGGTTATAATGATTTTTTTAGTAATTCATGATTACTTAATTATATCTTTATTATTTACCTTCATTTACTTTTAGCATTTTCAGTTATTGATTTATTTATTCAATGAATTGGTTCTTTAAAAATTCTTATGCTTAGAACCAAAAATTGATTTTTTTGATAAAGCAGATTTTAGTGTTCATTCTAATTAATAATTTAAAAATATATTTCAACCCTTTTTGCTTTACGATACTGTATTAGTTTCCTATAGCGGCTGTAACAAATGACAAAAGCTTGGCTTAAAACAACAGAAATTTATTCTCTTACAGTTCTTTTGGGCAAAAGTCTGAAATTATACCACTGTGATGAAATTAAGATGTCAGCAGGGCCATGCTCACTCTAGAAGCTCTAGGGAAGAATCTGTTCTTTACCTCTTCCAGCTTCTGGTGCCTACAGAATATGTTGATTCGTAGCTGTATCAGTCCAGTCTTCAAAGTTAGCATTTCAAATCTCTTTCTGCTCCATCTTCACTTTGTCTTCTCTCTGTGTGTCAGATCTCCCTCTGCTTCCCTCTTATAAGAAGTATACATGTGATGGCAGTTAGAGCCCACCCAGGTAATCCAGGAAAAACTCTATCCCAATATTCTTAAATTAATCACATCTGCAAAGGCGGCCCCCCTTTAAAGAAAGCAATATAAGGTAACAGTTCCAGGGATTAAGACATGGATATCTTCAGGGGGTTCATTCTCAGCTTACTATGTATTATTTTCTTTGCATTTATCAGTTTCTTTATGATCTACCTTTTAATTATGGCTTAATTTCACTGAAGTATCATGCACATGGAATGGAAACAGAAATTGTTTCACTCACGTACTTGTGCCCCTCTTCAGTGTTTATTCTTTTCAACAAGTCCTTACCCAGAGGAACTCAGAACATGTGCGTATTTATTGTATGACTATGAAATCTCTGCTTTTAGAATCTTCTCATTTAATTCTGGCACCTAATTGCTTTATCCAAGTTTTCTCTGCTAATACTGTGGGTTCTTTTGTTAGCTTGTTGAAATTAAGTACCAGAATCTATTGATACATATTTGATATTTTGCTTGTTTTCCTCCTTGGTCTTGGTCTTTAGAACATAAAATAACAGGAAATTAAAAAACAACATTATACTATATTTTTTGTAGAAATGCAATAGTAACTGAATTATAAAACAAAACAGTCACCATAAAACTATAAGAGTAAAGAATGGAAATACTCATGTTTTAACACAGGAATTGTTTAATAGGCTATGTTAACTCCATATGATAGGTAATTCTATGCTTCAAAAAATACATTTTGTAGAATATTTAATAGCATGGAAAATGGTAACAATATAGTGATGAAGAATAAAGTGAGCTATAAAGGAGCAAGAACACAATGATTTCATTTTAAAAAATAGGTATTTTGAAATAGTTTTAGATTTACAAAAGAGTTGAAGAATAGTTGAGAGTTCTATATGCCTTTCCCACAGCTTATACTGCATCTTACATAACCATGGTACAATTATCAAAGCTAACAAATTATCATTTAAACATTCTACCAAGTTAGAAAATAAAGAAAATTTTGATTTCACTGTTTTTTTCACACTAATATTCTTTTTATTTTCCTGCATCCAATCCAGGAGACCAGTTTGCATTTAGCCATCATGTCTCCTAAGTCTTCTCCAATCCATTATAATTTTTCATGCTTCCTTGTTTGTCATAGCCTTGACAGTTTTGAATACTACTGGACAAGTATTTTATAGAATGTTTCACAGACTGGGTGTGTCTGATGTTTTCTCATGAGCAGTACAGCTATGGCTGTTTAGCAAGACTAACACAGAAGTTAACTGCCCTTCTCATCACATCATATCAGGGGGTAAGATGTCAGTTGGATTCACAGGTGATGCTGACTTTGAACACTTGGGTAGAGTGGTGTCTCCCAGATTTCTGCACTCTGCAGTTACAGTTTTTACCTTTCTATTTATCAAAAATGACTAATTTTAGCCCATACTCAAGAATGTAGATTATCTTGGTGGGACAAGTATAAAAGAATTTGTGAGCAAAGTTAAAACATCCACAACAATGGACGAATATTTTTAAGAACATATATTCAGGGGCTTGCCTGGTGGCACAGTGGTTGAGAGTCCGCCTGCCAATGCAGGGGACACGGGTTCATGCCCCGGTCTGGGAGGATCCCACATGCTGCGGAGTGGCTGGGCCTGTGAGCCATGGCCGCTGGTGCTGCGTGTCTGGAACCTGTGCTCCGCAACGGGAGAGGCCACAAAAGTGAGAGGCCCACGTACCACACACACAAAAAAGAATATATGTTCAGGTTATACAAATATCCTGTTTTTCTTTAAGTTTCTCCCACGTTCGCATTCATCCACGGATCTTGCCTGCAGCAATGGTCACTGTGGTGTTCTACTGGTGATTTTCAATTATCCTCATTAGAAGTTGGTAAAGAAGAATTTTTTCTTCGCCAATAATTTATTACTGTAATTATTTATTTTTATCAGTATGGTCTTATGGATATATTTTATTTGGAAGGCTATAATCCAACACAGTTGCTATTTATTTTGTTCCTTGAATTGTGCCAGCCTTGGCCATTGGGAGTTCTGTCCAGTTAGCACATGCTTCCTTGTGAATATGTCTCACTCTTTTCTTTTTTATCTTTTTTAAGTTGTTTATTTGTATGTCTGTTTATTTGGATGATCTCTTGTTATCTGGTGCTATAATATGGTCCAGATTTATATTTATCTTCCTCCCTCCTAGAATCAGCCATTTATCAGGAAGCCCTGGTTCCTTTTATTGAGAATCGTATTTTAAAACTAAGATCTGGAGAGGGCGGAGTCAAGATGTCATACTAGGAGGACACGGAATTCACGTCTCCTCACAACTAAGGCACCTGCCAGGCACTGGTGGGGAACCATGGACACCTAATGGGATGGGAGGAAGCACCAGCAACTGGTTTTTGGGGTCTTGGTACCCAGGCCAGCAGTTGGGCCCGAGAGCTCTGGTGGTGGCAGCTCCGAGTCAAAATTGCTGGACTAACAGAGAACCTCAGACCCCAGGGAATATCAATCAGAGTGAGGTCTCCTGGAGTTCCTCATCTCAGCACCAAGACCCGGCTCTGTCCAACTGCCTGCAAACTCCAGAAGCTGGACATCTCAGGCCAAACAATCAGTAAGACAGGAATGCAGCACCACCCAACAACAACAACAAAAAAAAGAAATGACAAAAATATATGTTACAGATGAAAGAGCAAAGTAAAACCTATAAGACCACATAAATGAAGATGAAATAGGCAACCTACCTGAAAAAGAATTCAGAGTAATGATCCAAAATCTTGGAAATAGAATGGAGAAAATACAAGAAACGTTTAGCAAGGATCTAGAAGAACTAAAGAGCAAACAGACAATGATGAACAACACAATAAATGAAACTAAAAATACTCTAGAAGGAATCAGTAGCAGAATAACTGAGGCAGAAGAACGGATAATTGACCTGGAAGATAGAATGGTGGAAATAACTACCACAAAGCAGAATAAAGAAAAAAGAATAGGGCTTCCCTGGTGGCGCAGTGGTTGAGAGTCTGACTGCCAATGTAAGGTACACAGGTTTGTGCCCCGGTCCGGGAGGATCCCACGTGCCGTGGAGCGGCTGAGCCTGTGAGCCATGGCTGCTGAGCCTGCGGGTCCAGAGCCTGTGCTCCGCAACGGGAGAGGCCACAACAGTGAGAGGCCCGCGTACCACAATAAAAAACAAACAAAAAAAGATAATACCCCTCCTGCATGATCAGCTGCTGCCTGGCAAAATTCCTTAAAAAAAAAAAAAAAGAAATAAAAAAGAATGAAAAGAATTGAGGACAATCTTAGAGACCTCTGAGACAACATTAGATGCACCAACATTCAAATGATAGGGGTTGCAGAAGAAGGAGAGAAAAAGAAAGGGTCTGAGAAAATATTTGAAGAAATTATAGTCGAAAACTTCCCTAACATGGGAAAGGAAATAGTCAATCAAGTCCAGGAAGCACAGAGAGTACCATAAAGGATAAACCCAAAGAAAAACATGCTGAAACACATATTAATCAAACTGTGAAAAATTAAATACAAAGAAAAAATATTTAAAGCAGCAAGGGAGAAGCAACAAATAACATACAAGGGAATCCCCATAAGGTTAACAGTTGATTTTTCGGCAGAAACTCTGCAAGCCAGAAGGGAGTGGCAGAACATATTTAAATTGCTGAAGGAAAAAAACCTACAACCAAGATTACTCTACCCAGCAAGGATCTTGATGGAGAACTTAAAACCTTTACAGATAAACAAAAGTTAAGAGAATTCAGCACCACCAAACCACCTTTACAACAAATGCTAAAGGAACTTCTCTAGGCAAGAAACACAAGAGAAGGAAAAGACTGACAAAAACAAACCCAAAACAATTAAGAAAACTGTAATAGGAACATACATAACGATAATTACCTTAAATGTAAATGGATTAAATGCTCCCACCAAAAGACATAGACTGGCAGAAGGGATACAAAAACAAGACCCATATATATGCTGTCTACAAGAGACCCACTTCAGACCTAGGGACACATACAGACTGAAAGTGAGGGGATGGAAAAAGATATTCCATGCAAGTGGAAATCAAAAGAAAGCTGGAGTAGCAATTCTCATATCAGACAAAATAGACTTTAAACTAGAGACTATTACAAGAGACAAAGAAGGACACTGCATAATGACCAAGGAATCAATCCAAGAAGAAGATAACAACAATTGTAAATATTTATACACCCAACATAGGAGCACCTCAATACATAAGGCAAATGCAAACAGCCATAGAAAGGAAAATCAACAGTTACACAATATAGTAGGAGACTTTAACACCCCACTTTCACCAATGGACAGATCATCCAAAATGAAAATAAATAAGGAAACACAAGCTTTAAATGACACATTAAACAAGATGGACGTAACTGATATTTATAGGACATTCCATCCAAAAACAACAGAATACAGTTTCTTCTCAAGTGCTCATGGAACATTCTCCAGTATAGACCATAGTTTGGGTCACAAATCAAGCCTTGGTAAATTTAAGAAAACTGAAATCATATCAAGTATTTTTTCCGACCACAATGCTATGAGACTAGATATCAATTACGGGGAAAAAAACTGTAAAAATTACAAACACATGCAGACTAAACAATATGCTGCTAAATAACCAAGAGATCACTGAAGAAATCAGAGGAAATCAAAAAATACCTAGAAACAAATGACAATGAAACCATGATGACCTGAAACCTATGGGATGCAGCAAAAGCAGTTCTAAGAGGGAGGTTTGTAACAATACAATCCTAACTTAAGAAACAAGGAAAAAACTCAAAAAACAACCTAACCCCACACCTAAAGCAATTAGACAAAGAAAAAAAAAAACCCAAAGTTAGCAGAAGGGAAGAAATCATAAAGATCAGATCAGAAATAAATGAAAAAGAAATGAAAAAAAATAGCAAAGGTCAATAAAACTAAAAGCTGATTCTTTGAGAAGATAAACAAAATTGATAAATGATTAGCCAGACTCATCAAGAAAAAAGAAGAAAACTCAAATCAACAGAATTAGAAATGAACAAATAAGAAGTAACAAGTGACACTGCAGAAATACAAAGGATCATGAGAGATTACTACAAACAACTATATACGCCAATAAAATGGACAACCTGGAAGAAATGAACAATTCTTAGAAAAGCACAACCTTCCGAGACTGAACCAGGAAGATATAGAAAATATAAACCGACCAATCACAAGCACTGAAATTGAAACTGTGATTAAAAATCTTCCAACATAAAAGCCCAGGACCAGATGGCTTCACAGGTAAATTCTATCATTTAGAGAAGAGCTAACACCTATCCTTCTCAAACTCGTCCAAAATACAGCAGAGGGAGGAACACTTCCAAACTCATTCTATGAGGCCACCATCACCCTGATACCAAAACCAGACAAAGATATCACAAAGAAAGAAAACTACAGGCCAATATCACTGATGAACATGTATGCAAAAAGCCTCAACAAAATACTAGCAAACAGAACCCAACAGCACATTAAAAGGATCATACCCCATGATCAAGTGGGGTTTATCCTAGGAATGCAAGGATTCTTCAATATAGGCAAATCAATCAATGTGATACACCCTATTAACAGATTGAAGGGTAAAAACCATATGATAATCTCAATAGATGCCAAAAAAGCTTTTGACAATTTTCAACACCAATTTATGATAAAAAAAAATCTCTCCAGAAAGTAGGCACAGAAGGAACCTACCTCAACATAATAAAGGCCATAAATGACAAACCCACAGCCAACATTGTTCTCATGGTGAGAAACTGAAACCATTTCCTCTAAGATCAGGAACAAGACCAGGTTGCCCACCCTCACCACTGTTATTCAACATAGTTTTGGAAGTTTTAGCCACAGCAATCAGAGAAGGAAAAGAAATAAAAGGAATCCAAATTGGAAAAGAAGAAGTAGAACTGTCACTGTTAGCAAATGACATGATACTATACATAAAGATCCTAAAAGATGCTACCAGAAAACTACTAGAGCCAATCAATGAATTTGGTAGAGTAGCAGGATACAAAATTAATGCACAGAAATCTCTTGCATTCCTTTACACTAATGTTGAAAAATGTGAAAGAGAAATTGAGGAAACACTCCCATTTACCACTGCAACAAAGAGAATAAAGTACCTAGGAGTAAACGTACCTAAAGAGACAAAAGAACTGTATGCAGAAAACTATAAGACACTGATGAAAGAAATTAAAGATGATACAAACAGATGGAGAGATATACCATGTTGTTGGATTAGAAGAATCAACATTGTGAAAATAACTATACTACCCAAAGCAATCTACAGATTCAGTGCAATCCCTACCAAACTACCAATGGCATTTTTCACAGAACTAGAACAAAAATTTCACAACTTGTATGGAAACACAAAAGACCCTCAATAGCCAAAACAATCTTGTGAAAGAAAAACAGAGCTGGAGGAATCAGGCTTCCGGACTTCAGACTGTACTACAAACCTACAGTAATCAAGACAGTATGGTACTGGCACAAAAACAGAAAGATAGATCAATGGAACAGGATAGAAAGCCCAGAGATAAACCCACGCACATATGGTCACCTTATCTTTGATAAAGGAGGCAAGAGTATACAATGGAGAATAGACAGCCTCTTCAATAAGTTCAATAACTGGTGTTGGGAAAACTGGACAACTACATGTAAAAGAATAAAATTAGAACACCCTAACACCATACACAAAAATAAACTCAAAATGGATTAAAGACCTAAATGTAATGCCAGACACTGTAAAACTCTTAGAGGAAAACATAGGCAGAAAACTCTATTACATAAATCACAGCAAGGTCCTTTTTGACCCACCTCCTAGAGAAATGGAAATAAAAACAAACATAAACAAATGAGACCTAATGAAACTTAAAAGCTTTTGCACAGCAAAGGAAACCATAAACAAGACCAAAAGACAACCCTCATAATGGGAGAAAATATTTGCAAACGAATCAATGTACAGTGGATTAATCTCCAAAATATATAAACAGCCCATGTATTTTTACATGGCTGTAAAAAAAACCAATATTTTTTTTAAAAAACCAATCCAAAAATGGGCAGAAGACCTAAGGAGACATTTTTCCAAAGAAGACATGCAGATGCCCAAGAAGCACATGAAAACCTGCTCAACATTACTAATTATTACAGAAATCCAAATCAAAACTACAATGAGGGATCACCTCATGCCGGTTAGAATGGGCATCATCAGAAAATCTACAAACAACAAATGCTGGAGAGGGTGTGGAGGAAAGGGAACACTCTTGCACTGTTGGTGGGAATGTAAATTGATACAGCCACTATGGAGAACAGTATGGAGGTTCCTTAAAAAGTAGAAGTAGAATTACCATATGACCCAGCAATCCCACTACTGGGCATATACCCTGAGAAAACCATAATTCAAAAAGAGTCATGTACCACAATGTTCATCGCAGCACTATTTACAATAGCCAGGACATGGAAACAACCTAAGTGTCCATCGACAGATGAATGGATGAAGAAGATGTGGCTCATAAATACAATGGAATATTACTCAGCCATAAAAAGAAACAAAATTGAGTTATTTGTAGTGAGGTGGATGGACCTAGAGTATGTCATATAGAGTGAAGTAAGTCGGAAAGAGAAAAAGAAATATCATATGCTAACACATATATATGGAATCTAAAAAAAAAAAAATGGTTCTGATGAACCTAGGGGCAGGACAGGTATAAAGACACAGACGTAGAAAATGGACTTACGGACATGAGGAAGGGGAAGGGTAAGCTGGGATGAAGTGAGAAAGTAGCAGTGATATATATACACTACCAAATATAAAATAGATAGCTAGTGGGAAGCAGCTGCATAGTACAGGGAGATCAGCTCGGTGCTTTGTGACCACATAGAGGGGCGGGATACGGAGGGTGGGAGGGAGATGCAAGTGGAAAGGGACACTTAAATAAAGTTGTAAAAAAAAAAAACGGGCTTCCCTGGTGGCGCAGTGGTTGAGAGTCCGCCTGCCGATGTGGGAGACGCGGGTTTGTGCCCTGGTACAGGAAGATCCCACATGCCACGGAGCGGCTAGGCCCGTGAGCTATGGCCGCTGAGCCTGCGCATCCGGAGCCTGTGCTCCGCAACGGGAGAGGCCACAACGGTGAGAGGCCCGCGTACCGCAAAAACAACAACAACAAAAAAAAACAACTAAGATCTCCGTGCTAGATATGCTTGTTGCTACTGGGGTTTACTACTTCTAGGCCCTCTCTATTGTCCAAGCTAGAAAAAATATAGTATGTTTATTAGCTCATATATACACACATATCTGTATTTATTTCAGCATCTATATGAGTTTATATATATGCACATGCATATATATAAATATATGTTTGCCTGTTTATCATATGTGTTTTTTTAACATATTTATTGGCGTATAATTGCTCTACCATGGTGTGTTAGTTTCTGCTGTATAACAAAGTGAATCAGCTATACGTATACATATATCCCCTTATCTCCTCCCTCTTGCTTCTCCCTCCCACCCTCCTTGTCCCATCCCTCTAGGTGCTCACAAAGCACTGAGGTGATCTCCCTGTGCTATGTGGCTGCTTCCCACTAGCTATCTGTTTTACATTTGGTAGTGTATATATGTCCATGCCACTCTCACTTTGTCCCAGCTTACCCTTCCCCTCCCTGTGTCCTCAAGTCCATTCTCTACATCTGCTTCTTTATTTTTGTCCTGCCCCTAGGTTCTTCAGAACCATTTTTGGTTTCTTTTTAGATCCTATATATATGTGTTAGCATATGGTATTTGTTTTTCTCTTTCTGACTTATTTCACTCTGTATGACAGACTCTAGGTCCATCCACCTCACTACAAATAATTCAATTTCGCTTCTTTTTATGGCTGAGTAATATTCCATTGTATATATGTGCCACATCTTCTTCACCCATTCATCTGTCGATGGACACTTAGGTTGCTTCCATGTCCTGGCTATTGTAAATAGAGGTGCAGTGAACATTGTGGTACATATCATATTTGTTTATACTCCTTTCTCTGACTCTAATCCTGCACAAAAGGTTTTATTATAGGCCTTTCCCCTTTGCTTATTTGTAACCTTTTTCTCTGATAGTGAACAGCCTGGCTCCCATCATTTATTTAAAATTGATTTACTTATTCATTCAACTCTGGTATACATCTAGAGATGTTTCAGAATGACTAAACCATAATCCAGTGAGGAACAGATTTGCCAACTAGAGTACAGTGTTTATATACAATTCCTTTTGTCTTTAGCCTTTTAAAAAATCCAGTTAAAACACTGCTTCCAAAGTAACTTCTGTGAATTCCTTTACCCCCACCTCTTTCAGTGAGGTTGCCTAATGCATTTGTAAGACAAATATAATTTGTCACCATCTGCATTCAATTCTGGGATCCCTTGATATTCTGGTTGATTTTTTAATTGAAATATTACATTCACTCTTTGTGGTGTAAAATCATACAGGTTTTGAAAAATGCATACAATCATGCATACAGTACCACAGAGACATTTCCATCACCCTAAAAATCTAATTGTGCTGCTTCTTTTTAGCAAACACCTCTTAACCTTCCTCCCATCTTAATTATAGTCTTTTTTACAACTGTACTTTTGCTTTTTCCAGAATTCCATATAAATGGAATTGTACAATATGTTAGCCTTGAGGTTCTGGCTTCTTTCACATAGCTAAATGTAACTCATGCATAGGTTGTGTGAATCAGTGGTTCTTTTAATTTTAATTACAGTTGTCCCTCAGTATCCAAGCGGGGGATTGGTTTCAGCACCATGGATTGGTACCAAAATCCACAAATACTCAAGTCTCATATATAAATAGCATAGTATTTGCATATAGTCTACCCACATCTTCCCATTTTAATTCCTCTCTAGTATACTTATAATACCTAATACACTGCAGATGCTATATAAATAGTTCCTGGCATACAGCAGTTTCAAGTTATACTCTGGAACTTTCTGGAATTTTTTTTCAATATTTTCAATCCACAATTGGTTGAACCCACAGACACGGAAGGCTGACTGTACTACATTGCAGTACATTGTATGGCTTACCATAGTTAATCTGTTGACATGTTGGCCATGTGACTGTATAACTTTTTGCTCTCAGTTTGAGGCAATTATGAAAAACATTGCCTATACACATTCTAACATAGATTTTGGTGTGAATATGTTTTCAACTCGGGTAAGTATCTAAAAGTAGGAATTCTAGGTCATATGGTAAGTCTATGTTTATGAGAAAATATCAAACTCTTTTCCAAAGTGTGGAAATTTCATTTTCACCAGAAATGGCTGACAGTTCCTCTTGCTCTGCATACTCTCAGGAATTCATACTTTCATCTTTTTATCTTTTTTAAAATATTTTTTCTTCATTGCCCTTTTTTTTTTAAACATCTTTATTGGGTTATAATTGCTTTACAATGGTGTGTTAGTTTCTGCTTTATAGCAAAGTGAATCAGTTATACATATACATATGTTCCCATATCTCTTCCCCCTTGCGTCTCCCTCCCTCCCACCCTCCCTATCCCACCCCTCCAGGCGGTCACAAAGCACCGAGCCAATATCCCTGTGCCATGTGGCTGCTTCCCACTAGCTATCTACCTTACGTTTCTAAGTGTATATATGTCCATGCCTCTCTCTCGCCCTGTCACAGCTCACCCTTCCCCCTCCCCATATCCTCAGGTCCATTCTCTAGTAGGTCTGTGTCTTTATTCCTGTCTTACCCCTAGGTTCTTCATGACATATTTTTCTTCTTAAATTCCATGTATATGTGTTAGCATATGGTATTTGTCTTTTTCTTTCTGACTTACTTCACTCTGTATGACAGACTCTAGGTCTATCCACCTCATTACAAATAGCTCAATTTCGTTTCTTTTTATGGCTGAGTAATATTCCATTGTAGTTATGTACCACATCTTCTTTATCCATTCATCCGATGATGGGCACTTAGGTTGTTTCCATCTCCGGGCTATTGTAAATAGAGCTGCAGTGAACATTTTGGTACATGACTCTTTTTGAATTTTGGTTTTCTCAGGGTATATGCCCAATAGTGGGAATGCTGGGTCATATGGTAGTTCTATTTGTAGTTTTTTAAGGAACCTCCATACTGTTCTCCATAGTGGCTGAACCAATTCACATTCCCACCAGCAGTGCAAGAGTGTTCCCTTTTCTCCACACCCTCTCCAGCATTTGTTTCTAGATTTTTTAATGGTGGCCGTTCTGACTGGTGTGAGATGATATCTCATTGTAGTTTTGATTTGCATTTCTCTAATGATTAATGATGTTGAGCATTCTTTCATGTGTTTGTTGGCAGTCGGTATATCTTCTTTGGAGAAATGTCTATTTAGGCCTTCTGCCCATTTTTGGATTGTGTTGTTTGTTTTTTGTTATTGAGCTGCATGAGCTGCTTGTAAATTTTGCAGATTAATCGTTTGTCAGTTGCTTCATTTGCAAATATTTTCTTCTATTCTGAGGGTTGTCTTTTGGTCTTGTTTATGGTTTCCTTTGCTGTGCAAAAGCTTTGACGTTTCATTATGTCCCATTTGTTTATTTTTGTTTTTATTTCCATTTCTCTAGGAGGTGGGTCAAAAAGGATCTTGCTGTGATTTATGTCATAGAGTGTTCTGCCTATGTTTTCCTCTAAGAGTTTGATAGTTTCTGGCCTTACATTTAGGTCTTTAATCCATTTTTAGCTTATTTTTGTGTATGGTGTTAGAGAGTGATATAATCTCGTACTTTTACATGTAGCTGTCCAGTTTTCCCAGCACCACTTATTGAAGAGACTGTCCTTTCTCCACTGTACATTCCTGGCACCTTTATCAAAGATAAGGTGTCCATATGTGCGTGGGTTTATCTCTGGGCTTTCTATCCTGTTCCATTGGTCTATCTTTCTGTTTTTGTGCCAGTACCATACTGTCTTGATTACTGTAGCTTTGTAGTATAGTCTGAAGTCAGGGAGCCTGATTCCTCCAGCTCCGTTTTTCGTTCTCAGGATTGCTTTGGCTATTCGGGGTCTTTTGTGTTTCCATACAAATTGTGAAGTTTTTTGTTCTAGTTCTGTGAAAAATGCCAGTGGTAGTTTGATAGGGATTGCATTGAATCTATAGATTGCTTTGGGTAGTAGAGTCATTTTCACAATGTTGATTCTTCCAATCCAAGAACATGGTATATCTCTCCATCTATTTGTATCATCTTTAATTTCTTTCATCAGTGTCTTATAATTTTCTGCATACAGGTCTTTTGTCTCCTTAGGTAGGTTTATTCCTAGATATTTTATTCTTTTTGTTGCAATGGTAAATGGGAGTGTTTTCTTGATTTCACTTTCAGACTTTTCATCATTAGTATATAGGAATGCCAGAGATTTCTTTGCATTAATTTTGTATCCTGCTACTTTACCAAATTCATTGATTAGCTCTAGTAGTTTTCTGGTAGCATCTTTGGGATTCTCTATGTATAGTATCATGTCATCTGCAAACAGTGACAGCTTTACTTCTTTTCCGATTTGGATTCCTTTTATTTCCTTTTCTTCTCTGATTGCTGTGGCTAAAACTTCCAAAACTATGTTGAATAAGAGTGGTGAGAGTGGGCAACCTTGTCTTGTTCCTGATCTTAGTGGAAATGCTTTCAGTTTTTCACCATTGAGGATGATGTTGGTTGTGGGCTTGTCATATATGGCCTTTATTATGTTGAGGAAAGTTCCCTCTATGCCTACTTTCTGCAGGGTTTTTATCATAAACGGGTGTTGAATTTTGTCAAAAGCTTTCTCTGCATCTATTGAGATGATCATATGGTTTTTCTCCTTCAATTTGTTAATATGGTTTATCACATTGATAGATTTGCGTATATTGAAGAATCCTTACATTCCTGGAATAAACCCCACTTGCTCATGGTGTATGATCCTTTTAATGTGCTGTTGGATTCTGTTTGCTAGTATTTTGTTGAGGATTTTTGCATCTATGTTCATCAGTGACATTGGCCTGTAGTTTTCTTTCTTTGTGACATCCTTGTCTGGTTTTGGTATCAAGGTGATGGTGGCCTCGTAGAAGGAATTTGGGAGTGTTCCTCCCTCTGCTATATTTTGGAAGAGTTTGAGAAGGATAGTTGTTAGCTGTTCTCTAAATGTTTGATAGAATTCGCCTGTGAAGCCATCTGGTCCTGGGCTTTTGTTTGTTGGAAGATTTTTAATCACAGTCTCAATTTCAGTGCTTGTGATTTGTCTGTTCATATTTTCTATTTCTTCCTGATTCAGTCTTGGCAGGTTGTGCATTCCTAAGAATTTGTCCATTTCTTCCAGATTGTCCATTTTATTGGCATAGAGTTGCTTGTAGTAATCTCTCATGATCTTTTTTATTTCTGCAGTGTCAGTTGTTACTTCTCCTTTTTCATTTCTAATTCTATTGATTTGAGTCTTCTCCCTTTTTTTCTTGATGAGTCTGGCTAATGGTTTATCTATTTTGTTTATCTTCTCAAAGAACCAGCTTTTAGTTTTATTGATCTTCGCTATTGTTTCCTTCATTTCTTTTTCATTTATTTCTGATCTGATTTTTATGATTTCTTTCCTTCTGCTAGCTTTGGGGTTTTTGTTCTTCTTTCTCTAATTGCTTGAGGTGCAAGGTTAGGTTGTTTATTCGAGATGTTTCCTGCTTCTTAAGGTGGGCTTGTATTGCTATAAACTTCCCTCTTAGAACTGCTTTTGCTGCATCCCATAGGTTTTGGGTCATTTTGTCTCCATTGTCATTTGTTTCTAGGTATTTTTTTATTTCCTCTTTGATGTCTTCAGTGATCACTTCGTTATTAAGTAGTGTATTGTTTAGTCTCCATGTGTTTGTATTTTTTACAGATCTTTTCCTGTAATTGATATCTAGTCTTATGGCGTTGTGGTCGGAAAAGATACTTGATACAATTTCAATTTTCTTAAATTTACCAAGGCTTAATTTGTGACCCAAGATATGATCTATCCTGGAGAATGTTCCATGAGCACTTGAGAAAAATGTGTATTCTGTTGTTTTTGGATGGAATGTCCTATAAATATCAATTAAGTCCATCTTGTTTAATGTGTCATTTAAAGCTTGTGTTTCCTTATTTATTTTCATTTTGGATGATCTGTCCATTGGTGAAAGTGGGGTGTTAAAATCCCCTGCTATGAATGTGTTACTGTCGATTTCCCCTTTTATGGCTGTTAGTTTTTCCTGATGTATTGAGGTGCTCCTACATTGGGTGCATAAATATTTACAAGTGTTATATCTTCTTCTTGGATCAATCCCTTGATCATTATGTAGTGTCCTTCTTTGTCTCTTCTAATAGTCTTTATTTTAAAGTCTATTTTGTCTGATATGAGAATTGCTACTGCAGCTTTCTTTTGGTTTCCATTTGCACGGAATATCTTTTTCCATCCCCTTACTTTCAGTCTGTATGTGTCTCTAGGTCTGAAGTGGGTCCCTTGTAGACAGAATATATAAGGGTTTTGTTTTTGTATCCATTCAGCCAGTCTGTGTCTTTTGGTGGGAGCATTTAGTCCATTTACATTTAAGGTAATTATCAATATGTATGTTTCTATTCCGATTTTCTAAATTGTTTTGGGTTCGTTATTATAGGTCTTTTCCTTCTCTTGTGTTTCTTGTCTAGAGAAGTTCCTTTAGCATTTGTCGTAAAGCTGGTTTGGTGGTGCTGAACTCTCTCAGCTTTTGCTTGTCTGTAAAGGTTTTAATTTCTGCATCAAATCTGAATGAGATCCTTGTGGGGTAGAGTAATCTTGGTTGCAGGTTTTTCTCCTTCATCACTTTCAGTATGTCCTGCCACTCCCTTCTGGCTTGCAGGGTTTCTGCTGAGAGATCAGCTGTTAACCTTATGGGGATTCCGTTGTGTGTTATTTGTTGTTTTACCTTTGCTGCTTTTAATATACTTTCTTTGTATTTGATTTTTGACAGTTTGATTAATATGTGTCTTGGCATATTTCTCCTTGGATTTATCCTGTATGGGACTCTCTGTGCTTCCTGGACTTGATTAACTATTTCCTTTCCCATATTAGGGAAGTTTTCAACTATAATCTCTTCAAATATTTTCTCAGTCCCTTTCTTTTTCTCTTCTTCTTCTAGAACCCCTATAATTCGAATGTTGGTGCGTTTAATGTTGTCCCAGAGGTCTCTGAGACTGTCCTCAGTTCTTTTCATTCTTTTTTCTTTATTCTGCTCTGCAGTAGTTATTTCCACTATTTTTTTTTTTTTTTTTGCGGTACGTGGGCCTCTCACTGTTGTGGCCTCACCCGTTGCAGAGCACAGGCTCCGGATGCGCAGGCTCAGCGGCCATGGCTCACGGGCCTAGCCACTCCGCGGCATGTGGGATCTTCCTGGACTGGGCCACGAACCCGCGTCCCCTGCATCGGCAGGCGGACTCCCAACCACTGCGCCACCAGGGAAGCCCTACTTCCACTATTTTATCTTCCAGGTCACTTATCCGTTCTTCTGCCTCAGTTATTCTGCTATTGATCCCATCTAGAGTACTTTTAATTTCATTTATTGTGTTATTCATCGTTGCTTGTTTCATCTTTATTTCTTCTAGGTCCTTGTTAACTGTTTCTTGCATTTTGTCCATTCTATTTCCAAGATTTTGGATCATCCTTACTATTATTATTCTGAATTCTTTTTCAGGCAGACTGCCTATTTCCTCTTCATTTGTTAGGTCTCGTGCATTTTTATCCTGCCCCTTATCTGCTGTGTGTTTTTCTATCTTCTCATTTTGCTTATCTTACTGTGTTTGGGGTCTCCTTTTTGTGGGCTGCAGGTTCGTAGTTCCCATTGTTTTTGATGTCTGTCTCCAGTGGCTAAGGTTGGTTCAGTGGGTTGTGTAGGCTTCCTGGTGGAGGGGACTAGTGCTTGTGTTGTGGTGGATGAGGCTGGATCTTTTCTTACTGGTGGGCAGGTCCACATCTGGTGGTGTGTTTTGGGGTGTCCGTGGACTTATTATGATTTTAGGCAGCCTCTCTGCTAATGGGTGGGGTTGTGTTCCTGTTTTGCTCGTTGTTTGGCATAGGTTGTCCAGCACTGTAGCTTGCTGGTCGTTGAGTGAAGCTGGGTGCTGGTGTTAAGATGGAGGTCTCTGGGAGATTTTCGCCATTTGATATTATGTGGAGCTGGGAGGTCTCTTGTTGACCAGTGTCCTGAAGTTGGCTCTCCCACCTCAGAGGCAGAGCCCTGACTCCTGGCTGGAGCACCAAGAGCCTTTCATCCACACGGCTCATAATAAAAGGGAGAAAAAGTAGAGAGAATTAGTAGAAGTATAAAGAAGGAAAGGAAGAAAGAGAGAAAGAAAGGAGGGAAGGAAGGAAGGAAGAAAGAAAGAAGAAAAGAAGGAAAGAAAGGAGGGAGGACGGGAGGGAGGAAGGAAGGAAGGAGGGAAGGAAGGATAAAAGATGGAAAGAAAGGAGATACAGTAAAATAAAATAAAGTATAATAAAGTTATTTAATTAAAAAATAATTATTTAGAAAAAAAAAGGGACAGATAGAACCTTAGGACAAATGTTGGAAGCAAAGCTATAAAGACAAAATCTTACACAGAAGCATACACATACACCCTCACAAAAAGAGGTAAAGGGGAAAAAATCATAAATCTTGCTCTCAAAGTCCACCTTCTCAATTTGGGATGATTCGTTGTCTAAAGGAGGGAATGAAGGGAGGGAGGGAGGGAGGGAGGGAGGAAGGAAAGAAAGAAAGAAGGTAAAGTATAATAAAGTTATTTAAATTAATTATTAAGAAAAAATTTTAAAAAAAAACAATGGACGGATAGAGCCCTAGGACAAATGGTGGAAGCAAAGCTATACAGACAAGATCTCACACAGAAGCATACACATACACATTCACAAAAAGAGGAAAAGGGGAAAAAATCATAGATCTTGCTCTCGAAGTCCACCTCCTCAATTTGGGATGATTCGTTGTCTATTCATGTATTCCACAGGTGCAGGGTACGTCAAGTTGATTGTGGAGCTTTAATCCGCTGTTTCTGAGGCTGCTGGGAGAGATTTCCCTTTCTCTTGTTTGTTCTCACAGCTCACAGGGGCTCAGCTTTGGATTTGGCCCTGCCTCTGCATGTAGGTCGCCAGAGGGCGTCTGTTTTTTGCTCAGACAGGACGGGGTTAAAGGAGCTGCTAATTCGGGTGCTCTGGCGCACTCAGGCCAGGGGGAGGGAGGGGCACGGCGTGCGGGGCGGGCCTGCGGCGGCAGAGGCCGGCGTGACGTTGCACCAGCCTGAGGCGCGCCGTGCGTTCTCCCGGGGAAGTTTTCCCTGCATCCCGGGAACCTGGCAGTGGTGGGCTCCGCAGGCTCCCCGGAAGAGGGGTGTGGAGAGTGACCTGTGCTCGCACACAGGCTTCTTGGTGGCGGCAGCAGCAGCCTTAGCGTCTCCCGCCCGTCTCTGGGATCCGCGCGGCTGCGCCCTTCCCTGGGGTCCGTGCTTTTAGCCGTGGCTCGCGCCCGTCTCTGGGGTTCGCGCCTTTAGCCGCGGCTCGCACCCGTCTCTGGAGTTCCTTTAAGCAGCGCTCTTAAACCCCTCTCCTCACGCACCAGGAAACAAAGAGGGAAGAACGTCTCTTGCCTTTTCGGCAGGTGCAGACTTTTCCCCGGACTCCCTCCCGGCTAGCCGTGGTGCACTAACCCCTTCAGGCTATGTTCAAGCCGCCAACGCCAGTCCTCTCCCTGCGCTCTGACCGAAACCGAGCCTCACCTCGCAGCCCCGCCCGCCCTGGCGGGTGAGCAGGCAAGCCTCTCGGGCTGGTGAGTGGCGGTCGGCACAGATCCTCTGTTCAGGAATCTCCCCGCTTTGCCATCCACACCCCTGTTGCTGTGCTCTCCTCCGTGGCCCCGAAGCTCCCCCCTCCGCCTCCCGCAGTCTCCGCCCGCGAAGGGGCTTCCTAGTGTGTGGAAACTTCACAGCTCCCTCCCACTGTTGCAGGTGCCATCCCTATTCTTTTGTCTCTGTTTTTTCTTTTTTTCTTTTGCCCTACCCAGGTACATGGGGAGTTTCTTGCCTTTTGCGAGGTCTGAGGTCTTTTGCCAGCCTTTAGTAGGTGTTCTGTAGGAGTCGTTCCACGTGTAGATGTATTTCTGGTGTATCTGTGGGGAGGAAGCTGATCTCCGCATCTTACTCTTCCGCCATCTTCCCAGCACCCCCCTTCATTGCCCTTTTAATAGGTAGGTAGTGGTCTATCTTTGTAGGTTTAAATTCTGTTTCCCTAAAGACTAATATCATTAAGTATGTTTTATCATGTTTGGTGAAGTATCTGTTCAGATATTTCTCTGCTCATTTTTCAATTAGGTTGTTTTCAGTTTTAATTTTGTTGAGTTTTCAGTGTTCTTTATATATCTCAGATATAAGTCCTTTACCAGATATTTGAATCACAAATATTTCCTTCTAGTCTGTGCCTTGCATTTTCCTTCCCTTAATGTTGTCTTTTAAAGGATAAAGGTTTTTTTTTAATTTCTGATAAAGTCCAATTTATCATTTTCTCTTCTACAAATTATCATTGTAGTGTCATATATAAAAATATGTCGCCCAACTCACAGTCATGAGGATTTTCTCCAGTGTTTTCTTCTTAAGTTTTATAGTTTTACTTGTTAAATTTAGGGCAATGATCCATTTGAGTTAATTCTAATGTAAGATGTGAGATATATATTCAAGTTACTTTTGTTTTTCCTATATGGACGTCTAAATTGTTCTGGTATCCTTCTTAACAATACTGTCTATTCTCCACTGAATTTTCTTTAAAAGTTTTAAAATGATCAGTCTATATCTGTGTAGTCTTTATCTGCGCTCTCTAGTCTGTTCCAATGAGCTATCTGTCTATCCCTTAGCCAGTACAACAATCTTAGTTACTAAAGCTTTATATAGTAAGTCTTGAAATCAAGAAGTGTGAGTCCTCCAAATTTGTGTGTGTGTTTCAAGAATAATTTTGGCTATTCTAATTCCTTTGCCTTTTTCATCTTAATTTTAGAATCAGCTTGTTAAAAAATCTGGTATCTACAAAAGAGTTTGCTGGGATTTGGATTTGGATTGCACAGTATCTATAGATCCAATTGCAGAGAGTGAACATCTTAACACTATTGTCTTCCAATCCATTAGGTTTTATTGATTTCTTGCATTAGTGTTTTGTAGTTATGAACATACAGATTATGTACATATTTTGGTAGATTTATACCTAAGTATTCATATTCTGTTTGGGGAGTGCTATTTTAAATGCATTGTTGTTGCTGTTTGTGTGAGTGTGTGTCTGTTAATAGACACTATTTTATTAGCACTTTTAGGTTCCCAGCAAGGTTGAGCAGAAAGTACACAAAATTCACATTACCCTCTGCCTTCACAAACACACAGCCGCCTCTACTATCAACATCCTGTGCCGCAGTGGTACACTTATTACAGTCGATGAACCAACGTTGGCGTATCATTATCAACCAAAGCCCATGGTTTACATTTGGGTTCATTCTTGATATTGTACATTCTGTAGGTTTTGACAAATGTATAGTGACATATATCCAAAATTTTCATATCATGCATAATAGTTTCACTGACCTAAAATTCCTCTGTGCTCTGCCTGTTCATCTCTGCCTACCTCTGAACCCCTGGCAACCATTGGTTTTACTGTCATAATAGTTTTGCCTTTTCCAGAATATCATTTACTTAGGATCATATGGTATGAAGCCTTTGCAAATTGCCCTTTTTTCACTTAGCAGTATACATTCCGTATCTTTTATATCTTTTATCAACTTAATAGCTCATTTCTTTTCAATGTTGAATAATATTGTATGGGTATACCATTGTTTGTTTATCCGTTCATCTCCTGAAGAGCATTTTGGTTGCTTCAGAGTCTTAGCAATTATGAATGAAGCTGCTATAAACATTCATGTGCATATTTTTGTATGAACTGAATCTTTTTATTTCAAATTCTAATTGTACTCTTCTGGCATATAGGAATATGATTGAGATTTGTATGTTGATCTTGAATCCTGTAATCTTATTCAACTTGTTCGTTAATTCTAGCAATTCTTCTTAAATTTGTTAAGATTAAATTTTATTTTACTCATTTCTTTTCAATCTATATGCATTGTGTTTTCTTTCCTTTTGCACTGGCTCGCTCTACCTTTGTCATGTTGAATAGGAGTCATAAGTAAGAACATTTTGGTTCTGTTCCTTCTCTTGGAAAAAGCAATCAGTCTCTCACCAATAAAGTCAACTGTATCTTTATTCAAGATCATTCTGGCTAAAAATGAATCAATATTACTGGCCTTTTCAAAGAACTAGCTTTTGTTTTCATTGATTTCCCCTATTTTTCTGTTTTTAATTTCACTGATTTCTGTTCTAAACTTCATTATTTCTTACTTTTGCTTGCTTTATGTTTAATGTGCTTTTCTTTCTTAAGTTTCTCAGTAACACAAGCAACTTTTGTTACAGATTTTAGATCTTTTTTCAAATATAAAAATTTAATGCTATATATTTTCTTCTAATCACTGATTTACCTGCACCCCACAAATTGTGATATGTTGTATTTTATTATATTTTTACTTCAAAATATTTTAGAATTTCCTCTAGATTATCTTTTTAGTCTATGGGTTATTTAGAAGGATTGTTTTTAAATTTTCAAATATTTGGGAATTTTCCAGATATCTTTCTATTATTGTGTTCAGGTTTAATTATATTACATTTTAGGAACATATATTATATAATGTACATTATTTTAAATTTGTTCAAGTGTGAATTATGGCCTTTCTTTCTGAATATTCCATTTGCACTGAAGAAGAATGTATATTCTGTTGTTGTTGGGTAGACTATTATACAAATGTCAATTAGAATAAGTTGGTCATTAGTGTTTTGCAGGTCATCTATATCTAAACTGATTTTCTGCCTGATTGGTCTCTCAGTTGCTGTGAGAGGAGTGTTGAAGTCTCCAATTATAATTGTGGATTTATCTATTTCTCTTTTCATACTTATCTATTTTTATCTCATGTGTTTTAAAGTTCTATTGTATATTACATACATAATTAGGATTGTTATACTCTTGAAAATTGAGCATCAGGCAATGACTGTCTTCAACCCTAACAATGTATCAATCTTGTTTTCCCCAGGTTTTCAATGATTATTTTGGATTTACAACATACATTCTGAAGTAATCTAAATCCACTTTTAATAATATTATGTGGCTTGGCTTACAGTGTAAGAATTTTATTATTTTCCCAATTAATCCCTCCCATCCTTTGTGCTGTTGTAGTCAAACCTTTCATTTTTTCTCATGCTATGAACATAATACATTGTTCTAACTTTTGCTGCAAAAGTTAGTCTTCTTTTAGAGCAAAATTAAAACATTTTATTTTCATTAATTTCATTTCTGAAGCTCATCATCTCTTTATAGAGATCCATGTTTTGACTAAATTTTACTCTTTCTGGCTAAATAATTTATCCCCATCTTCTCTGTGGTAATCATGCAGGGAAAACCTGTAACAGGTTACAACTCCATACGCCTGCAGACCTCGGAGGCTTCACACTATTTCAGTATCCAACACTTGGCTTTTAGCACTTTATTAAACATTTCTAGCTTAATCATTTTACTTATATGGCATTCCACAGTATTTGCCCCAAGAAAGCAAATCCTGGGGTTTTGTTTCTCTCAACAAACTCCTCTCGCCAGATTTAGAGTTAGTTGTTTGCCCTGTTAGGTCAGTTCACCCATGGCTTCAAAAAAAGATAATTTACAATTTTCTTAGCACTTTTTTTTTTCTTATAAGGATAGGAACAACAGTCACTCCAACTCTACATCTCTCACCTGAAACCAGAAGTTCGGTAATTTTGTTTTGAATATAGATATATGAAAAAGTCAGTTTACTTCAAAGATAACAATATCTGTTTATAAAATGTAGGTTCACATATTGAGCCTTTCTACAATATAGTAAAATTTCCCTATAATTATCATAATCAGAAAAATATTATTAAAATTATAGGATTATGAATACAGTGTAGTGAATATTAAAGAAGAGGAATTAGAATGGAGGTTTGTAGGGGAAAATAGTATATTTGAGAATAAGTATTTTAAAATATGGTTATGAGAAACCATAGGAAAAAATGTACTTATTTCTAGCTGTTGCTATTTCAAAAAATTATTAGTATAAACACACATTAGTATAAAAAGCACATTTAGACAAATAGTGTCTGCTTTTTTTTTTTTTTTTTTCTTTTTTGCTGGCATAAGAGCAAGAGAAATTTGGGCTTCACTGACAGCATTTTAGATTCTGTTTATGTTGTTTTCCCATGGTTCCAGCTCATACTTGTGGAAATGGGTCTCAAGAGACTTTAGAACCTTGGTTTTGTCAGTGACTTCTTGGAGTGATCTAGGGAGAAAAATCACTTAACCTTCCTTTCAGTCTTCTTTTTTATCTGCAAAAGGAGAATGGCAATAACTTTTTGTGTGTTCCAAGTCTATTTTGATGACTGATGATATGGCATTCTATATTCTTTGGAGGCAGAATGATAGGTAAAAGTGCATGTGTGATAGAGTAAGATTATATGTAAAGTTTAAACACAAACAAAATTGGAAAAGTGTAAATAACTTCAGTATGAGTGCTTCAGCCCACTATTCAAACTCACTTTGATTTAACTCTGTAAATTGACTTTATCTCCCTTACCTACAACAATTACAGTTCTTACAACCACAGCTTGTCTCACACTAAGTAAACCTCAGAGGGACTGTTTTGCTGGTCCATCCACTGTCACAAGCTGACTGAGCATTAAAACTTCCACCTGCTGTGGAACAGCATGCTCCCAAGTCCAACTGCCAGAGTATAGAAAACCAGTGACACTGAATGGCACCAAGGGGAGCCTTTCTTCACCTGCTTACCTCCTAGAACCCTTGAGAAGGTCTGGGTTTAAACCCTCTTCAGAAAGACAACTAGAAAAGTAGGCATGTTTAATTTCAATTCAATCAGTTCTGTGTTCCTGAAGTTATGGAGATACTATACCATGATCTGTTTTATACTTTAATTGGTTGTACATTTTAATTATTGACTCTCGTGATACAGATTCTAACAATATTTTGTGCTGTTCGAAATTCCACTACCTTTTTATTATCTAATATAGTTCTTATTCTATTCTACAGCAATTGGGGAAGTTTCCAAGTAATTTTTTTTTGTAATAAATAAGGCAGCTTGGTCCTAGAAAGTGGGCAGAAGAGATGTGATGACAGCAGCTGGTTATTTTATGTTTTATTTTGTTTTGTCTCTCTATTGAGTTTAGTTGGTAGGACCACATCACTTGTTAACTGTTGACATCTCATGGGGAGTATGACTAAAGGAAAAAACAATTAATGCAATGTCAGGACAAGAAATGGGAACCAAGACTAAAATCTGAAACCAAGGAAAAATATATATAGAAAAAGCCATACAGTAAAGTGATCCTTGTCATAATGGAAGAAAAATGGTGCTATGAGATTATTTTAAACATAATGGTGTTTAATTAGTGTATGTGTATAAACAGCAACAATTTATTGTAAGCCAGATCTGCCAATATCAAACATGAAAAACATCATATTTTCTTATGGATCCTTTAGGCAATACTGATCATATAATTTATGTGTAATTTCACTTTTTTGCGTAGAAAATAGCAAGAAAAGCAAATATATTTCAAATATATTAAGTGAATTTTTAAAAGTAATTTTAAATGAAAATAATGAATTTGCATAATTTTAAATAAAGCATTAGTGATACACAGTTTAAAACATAAAAGATCAGCCCTATGTGCACTGGCTTCCCCACATTCAAGCCTCTCTCCCCAGCAAAGACTTGCAGTTTTTCAGTTGTTTCTTCTGATAGCACATGTTCCGATCCTCCCTCTAATATCATATATCCCTTCTCAATATTCTTTGCTGCCTTCATCTTCCTTTCATAGCTTTTTGATGTTAAAAAGCTCTTGTTACCTTAACACATCTGTTTTAAGATACTCTTGAAAATCCCTGTGTATTAGTCAGGGTTCTCCAGAAAAACAGAACCAATAGGATATATACCGTACAGGCATACCTCAGAGATATTGCAGATCTGGTTCCAGATGACCAAAATAAAGTGAATATCACAATAAAGTGAGTTACACAATTATTTTGGTTTCTAGGGCACATAAAAGTAATGTTTACACTAAACTGTAGTTTCTGAAGTGTGTGATAGATAGCATGATGTATAAAAATATCCATACATTAAAAAATATAAAACAAAAACAATTACAGTTGTAACTTCAAAGATCACTAATCACAGATCACCATAGCAAACATAATAATAATAATGAAAAAGTTTGAAATATTGCTAGAGTTACCGAACTCTGACACGGACACATGAAGTGAGCAAATGCTAATGGAAAAATGGTGCTGAAAGACTTGCAAGGTTTCCACAAATCTTCAATTTGTAAAAAAAACACAGTATCTGTGAAGCATGACAAAATGAGGTATGCCTCTATGTAGATATATAAGAAGGGATGTACTATAAGAATTGGTTCCTGTGATTATGGAAGCTGAGTTCCAAGATCTGTCTGAAAGCTGGAGAATCAGGAAAGTCAGTGGTGTAATTCAGTCCCAGTCCAAAGGCCTAAGAACCAAAGCAACCCTTGGTATAAGTCCACATCTGAAAATTATGGGGAGGGTCGATAGTGTAAGTCCTGGTCCAAGTCCGGAGACCCGAGAACCAGGAATGCTGTTGTCTGAGGGCAGGAGAAGATAGATGTCCCAGCTCAAGTAAAAAGCCCGTTCTTCCTCACTGTGCCTTTTTGTTCTATTCAGGCCCTCAACAGATCAAATTATGTCCACTGTGTGGGTCAAGGTGATCTTCTTGACTTAGTCTACTGATTTAAATGCTAATCTCCTCTGGAAAACCCTCACAGACACACTTAGAAATAATGTTTTACCAGCCATCTGGGCATCTCTTAGCCCAGTCAAGTTGACACATAAAATTAAGCATTCACACTCTGCCTTACAGAACCAAACGCTAAGTCATTTGTCATGTGACAATGATTCCTTGCTCTGTAAAAGGAGGTTCATGACAAACTGTAACCTGTCTTTCTAGATCATGATATTCCAATGCCTTGACCACTTGTTTTCTGTCTTCCATCATCCCAATATTCAGTGTGAAGTTATTTGTGCATATCATCACTGTCAATTATATTGGCACTAAAAGAAGTAAAGTCACTTACCATTGAGAAGCAAGAATCTGTTCATACAAATCATGGTTGTAATTTGGGTTTTCCTCGTTTTCCTAGATATGAGAAATATATAATGTTGATCTTGTTCTTAAAGACTCAGGTAATATACAATTGAAAACTAAGTTCTCTGATTGGTAGTATTTTTATTTTTATAATATTACTTTTATAATTAAATGTGTCTTGCAAACTCAATGGTATAGGACAGGTATAAGTTTGACTGAGGTACTCCGAAATCCTATAACTTAACTTGTCTTGTGCTTTTGTGTCAGATTATAAAGTCTGAATCTCTACTGCACTGACAAATAGTAAGATAAACAATACAGGCACAAAACATTGTCTACAGTCTTCTTTCAGCTGCTTAATGACCAAAGAATAAAAATGAGAGGAGTAGGAACAGAAGTAAATGAAGGCCCTCTGGACTCATTGTATTAGATAAAGCAACTTAACAGGGAGAAAAGTGATCACTTTAAGGTGAAGATAAACTTCTTGCAGCAAGTTTGATAAATTGTTATCATTCCAGGCAATTTGAGATAATGCAATCTCCATGTCCGAGTGGCGTAATTACTGTATACATTGTCAGCTGTCAGGAAATCAAGAGATCAGTCACCCAAAGACTTGGCTGGATCCACATGTATTTATTTGAACCTGGGGTAAAAATCACAAAAACAAGAACAACAAAGATTAAAAAATAATAAAAAAGAAAAGAAGGGAGGTTAAATAATTAATATAGATGCTCAATTTCTGGCATTTAACCAGAAAAATGTTCAAATTCATAAATATAAACAAAAATCATTGTGAGGTTTATTTTTATATAACCCTATGGCATAAAATAAGAATGTAAAAAATATGAATGCTGTTTTTATAATTTAATATACAAATTAATTTGAATCAAAAGTTTTTATACTTTTGATGCAAATTAGTCTGGATTTTAACTTTTTTTAAGAAGTTACTTAATAGATAATGTCAAATATAAGAATCAAGAGAGGGGCTCTTTGGTGGGGCTAATTGCAGACTCTGGGAGGGCTCACGCCAAGGAGTACTTCCCAGAACTTCTGCTGCCAGTGTCCTTGTCCTCACGGTGAGACAGAGCCACCACCCAACTCTGCAGGAGACCCACCAACACTAGCAGATTCTTTCCTGATGTTGGTTATCACAGAATATTCAGTAGAGTTCCCTGTGCTACACAATGGCAGAAGAGTAAGACGCGGAGATCACCTTCCTCCCTACAGATACATCAGAAATACATCTACACATGGAACAACTCCTACAGAACACCCACTGAACGCTGGCATAAGACCTCAGACCTCCCAAAAGGAGAGGGGATTAAGAGTGCTGCTTGAAGGAGCTCCAGAGATGGGCGCAAGGCACGGCTATCAGCGCAGACCCCAGAGACGGGCATGAGACGCTAAGGCCGCTGCTGGCACCACCAAGAAGCCTGTGTGCGAGCACAGGTCACTCTCCACACCTCCCCTCCTGGGAGCCTGTGCAGTCTGCCACTGCCAGGGTCCCGTGATCCACGGACACTTCCCCGGGAGAATGCACGGCGTGCCTCAGGCTGGTGCAACGTCACGCCGGCCTCTGCTGCCGCAGGTTCACCCCGCATCCGTACCCCTTGCTCCCCCAGGCCTGACTGAGCCAGAGCCCCTGAATCAGCTGCTCCTTTAACCCCGTCCTGTCTGAGAGAAGAACAGATACCCTCTGGCGACCTAAACGCAGAGGTGGGGCCAAATCCAAAGCTGAGCCCCGGGAGCTGTGCAAACAAAGAAGAGAAAGGGAAATCTCTCCCAGCAGCCTCAGGAGCAGCGGATTAAATCTCCACAATCAACTTGATGTACCCTGCATCACAGGAATACCTGAATAGACAACGAATCATCCCAAATTGAGGAAGTGGACTTTGAGAGCAAGATATATTATTTTTTCCCCTTTTCCTCTTTTTGTCAGTGTGTATGTGTATGCTTCTGTGAGATTTTGTCTGTATAGCTTTGCTTTCACCATTTGTCCTAGGGTTCTGTCCGTCCGTTTTTCGTTTGTTTTACTTGAAAAATTTTTTTTCTTAATAATTATTTTTTATTTTAATAACTTTACTTTATCTTACTTTATTTTATTTTATCCTCTTTCTTTCTTTCTTTCTTTCTACTTTTTCTCCCTTTTATCCCGAGCCGTGTGTATGAAAGGCTCTTTGTGCTGCAGCCAGGAGTCAGTGCTGTGCCTCTGAGGTGGGAGAGCCAACTTCAGGACACTGGTCCAAAAGAGACCTCACAGCTACACATAATATCAAACGGTGAATATCTCCCAGAGATCTCCATCTCAGCACCAACACCCAGCTTCACTCAACGACCAGCAAGCTACAGTGCTGGACACCCCATGCCAAACAACTAGCAAGACAGGAGCACCACCCCACCCATTAGCAGAGAGGCTGCCTAAAATCATAAGTCCACAGACACCCCAAAACACACCACCAGACGTGCCCCTGCCCACCAGAGAGACAAGATCCACCCTCATCCACCAGAACACAGGCACTAGTCCCCTCCACCAGGAAGCCTACACAACCCACTGAACCAACTTTAGCCACTGGGGACAGACACCAAAAACAAAGGGAACTATGAACCTGCAGCCTGCAAAAAGGAGACCCCAAACACAGTAAGATAAGCAAAATGAGAAGACAGAAAAGCACACAGCAGATGAAGAAGCAAGATAAAAACCCACTAGACCTAACAAATGAAGAGGAAATAGGCAGTCTACCTGAAAAAGAATTCAGAATAATGATAGTAAAGATGATCCAAAATCTTGGAAATAGAATAGAGAAAATGCAAGAAACATTTAACAAGGACCTAGAAGAACTAAAGAGGAAACAAGCAACAATGAACAACACAATAAATGAAAAATACTCTAGAAGGGATCAATAGCAGAATAACTGAGACAGAAGAACGGGTAAGTGATCTGGAAGATAAAATAGTGGAAATAACTACTGCAGAGAAGAATAAAGAAAACAGAATGAAAAGAACTGAGGACAGTCTCACAGACCTCTGGGACAACATTAAACGCACCAACATTCGAATTATAGGGGTTCTAGAAGAAGAAGAGAAAAAGAAAGGGACTGAGAAAATATTTGAAGAGATTATAGTTGAAAACTTCCCTAATATGGGAAAGGAAATAGTTAATCAAGTCCAGGAAGCACAGAGAGTCCCATACAGGATAAATCCAAGGAAAAACACGCGAAGACACATATTATTCAAACTGTCTAAAATTAAATACAAAGAAAACATATTAAAAGCAGCAAGGGAAAAAAACAAGTGACACACAAGGGAATTCCCATTAGGTTAACAGCTGATCTTTCAGCAGAAACTCTGCAAGCCAGAAGGGAGTGGCAGGGCATATTTAAAGGGATGAAGGAGAAAAACCTGCAACCAAGATTACTCTACCCAGCAAGGATCATATTCAGATTCAATGGAGAAATTAAAACCTTTACAGACAGGCAAAAGCTGAGAGTGTTCAGCACCACCAAACCAGCTTTATAACAACTGCTAAAGGAACTTCTCTAGACAAGAAACACAAAAGAAGAAAAAGACCTACAATAACAAACCCAAAGCAATTAAGAAAATGGGAATAGGAACATACATATGGATAATTACCTTAAATGTAAATGGACTAAATGCTCCCACAAAAAGACACAGATTGGCTGAATGGATACAAAAACAAGACCCATATATATGCTGTCTACAAGAGACCCACTTCAGACCTAGGGGCACATACAGACTGAAAGTGAGGGGATGGAAAAAGAGATTCCATGCAAATGGAAATCAAAAGAAAGCTGGAGTAGCAATTCTCATATCAGACAAAATAGACTTTAAAATAAAGACTATTATAAGAGACAAAGAAGGACACTACATAATGATCAAGGGATCGATCCAAGAAGAAGATATAACAATTGTAAATGTCTATGCACCCAACATAGGAGCACCTCAATACATAAGGCAAATACTAACAGCCATAAAAGGGGAAATTGACAGCAACACATTCATAGTAGGGGACCTTAACACCCCACTTTCACCAATGGACAGATCAGCCAAAGTGAAAATAAATAAGGAAACACAAGCTTTAAATAATACATTAAACAAGATGGACTTAATTGATATTTATAGGACATTACATCCAAAAACAACAGAATACACATTTTTCTCAGGTGCTCATGGAACATTCTCCAGGATAGATCATGTCTTGGGTCACAAATCAAGCCTTGGTAAATTTAAGAAAATTGAAATTGTATCAAGTACCTTGTCCGACCACAACACTATTAGACTAGATATCAATTACAGGAAGAGATCTGTAAAAATACAAGTTCTTGGAAGCTAAACAGTACTTAATAACGAAGTGATCACTGAAGAAATCAAAGGGGAAATCAAAAAATACCTAGAAACAAATGACAATGGAGACACAACGACCCAAAACCTATGGGATGCAGCAGAAGCAGTTCTAAGAGGGAAGTTTATAACAATACAATCCTACCTTAAGAAACAGGAAACATCTCGAATAAACAACCTAACCTTGCACCTAAAGCAATTAGAGAAAGAAGAACAAAAAAAACACCAAAGTTAGTGGAAGGAAAGAAATCATAAAGATCAGATCAGAAATAAATGAAAAAGAAATGAGGGAAACGATAGCAAAGATCAATAAAACTAAAAGCTGGTTCTTTGTGAAGATAAACAAAATAGATAAACCATTAGCCAGACTCATCAAGAAGAAAAGGTACAAGACTCAACTCAGTAGAATTAGAAATGAAAAAGGAGAAGTAACAACTGACACTGCAGAAATACAAAAGGTCATGAGAGATTACTACAAGAAACTCTATGCCAATAAAATAGACAACCTGGAAGAAATGAACAAGTTCTTAGAAATGCACAACATGCCAAGTCTGAACCAGGAAGAAATAGAAAATATGAACAGAGCAATCACAAGCACTGAAATTGAGACTGTGATTAAAAATCTTCCAATAAACAAAAGCCCAGGACCAGATGGCTTCACAGGCGAATTCTATCAAACATTTAGAGAAGAGCTAACACCTATCCTTCTCAAACTCTTCCAAAATATAGCAGAGGGAGGAACACTCCCACACTCATTCTGCAAGGCCACCATCACCCTGATACCAAAACCAAACAAAGGTGTCACAAAGAAAGAAAACTACAAGCCAGTATCACTAATGAACATAGATGCAAACATCCTCAACAAAATACTAGCAAACAGAATCCAGCAGCACATTAAAAGGATCATACACCATGATCAAGTAGGGTTTATTCCAGGAATGCAAGGATTCTTCAATATATTAAATCCATTAAGTGATACACCATATTAACAAATTGAAGGAGAAAAACCATATGATCATCTCAATAGATGCAGAGAAAACTTTCGACAAAGTTCAACACCCATTTATGATAAAAACCATGCAGAAAGTAGGCATAGAGGGAACTTTCCTCAACATAATAAAGGCCATATATGACAGACCCACAGCCAACATCATCCTCAATGGTGAAAAACTGAAGCCATTTCCACTAAGATCAGGAACAAGACAAGCTTGCCCACTCTCACCACTCTTATTCAACATAGTTTTGGAAGTTTTAGCCACAGCAATCAGAGAAGAAAAAGAAATAAAACGAATCCAAATCAGAAAAGAAGAAGTAAAGCTGTCACTGTTTGCAGATGACATGATACTATACATAGAGAATCCCAAAGATGCTACCAGAAAACTACTAGAGCTAATCAATGAATTTGGTAAAGTAGCAGGATACAAAATTAATGCACAGAAATCTCTGGCATTCCTATACACTAATGATGAAAAATCTGAAAATGAAATAAAGAAAACATTCCCATTTACCATTTCAACAAAAGCATAAAATATCTAGGAATAAACCTACCTAAGGAGACTAATGACCTCTATGTAGAAAATAATAAGACACTGATGAAAGAAATTAAAGATGATACAAATAGATGGATAGATATACCATGTTCTTGGACTGGAAGAATCAACATTGTGAAAATGACTCTACTACCCAAAGCAATCTACAGATTCAATGCAATCCCTATCAAACTACCAAAGGTATTTTTCACAGAATTAGAACAGAAAATTTCACAATTTGTATGAAAGCACTAAAGACCCCAAATAGCTAAAGCAATCTTGAGAACGAAAAATGGAGCTGGAGGAATCAGGCTCCCTGACTTCAGACTGTACTACAAAGCTACAGCAATCAAGACAGTATGGTACTGGCACAAAAACAGAAATGCAGATTAATGGAACGGGATAGAAAGCCAAGAGATAAACCCACACACATATGGTCACCTTGCCTTTGATAAAGGAGGCAAGAATATACAGTGGAGAAAAGACATCCTCTTCAATAAGTGGTGCTGGAAAAACTGGACAAGTACATGTAAAAGTATGAGATTAGATCCCTCCCTAACACCATACACAAAAATAAGCTCAAAATGGATTAAAGATCTAAATGTAAGGCCAGAAACTATCAAGCTCTTAGAGCAAAACATAGGCAGAACACTCTATGACATAAATCACAGCAAGATCCTTTTTGACCCACCTCCTAGAGAAATGGAAATAAAAACAAAAATAAACAAATGGGATGTAATGAAACGTCAAAGCTTTTGCACAGCAAAGGAAACCATAAACAAGACCAAAAGACAGCCCTCAGAATGGGAGAAAATATTTGCAAATGAAGCAACTGACAAAGGATTAATCTCCAAAATTTACAAGCAGCTTATGCAGCTCAATAACAAAGAAACAAACAGCCCAATCCAAAAATGGACAGAAGACCTAAATAGACATTTCTTCAAAGAATATATACAGATTGCCAACAAACACATGAAAGAATGCTCAACATCATTAATCGTTAGAGAAATGCAAATCAAAACTACAATGAGATATCATCTCACACGAGTTAGAATGGCCATCATCAAAAAATCTAAAAACAATAAATGCTGGAGAGGGTGTGGAGAAAAGGGAACACCCTTGCACTGTTGGTGGGAATATAAATTGATACAGCCACTATGGAGAACAGTATGGAGGTTCCTTAAAAAACTACAAATAGAACTACCATATGACCCAGCAATCCCACTACTGAGCATATACCCTGAGAAAACCATAATTCGAAAATAGTCATGTACCAAAATGTTCATTGCAGCTCTATTTACAATAGCCCGGAGATGGAAACAACCTAAGTGTCCATCATCGGATGAATGGATAAAGAAGATGTGGCACATATATACAATGGAATATTACTCAGCCATAAAAAGAAATGAAATTGAGCTATTTGTAATGAGGTGGATGGACCTAGAGTCTGTCATACAGAGTGAAGTAAGTCAGAAAGAGAAAAACAAATACTGTGTGCTAACACATATATATGGAATCTAAGGAAAAAAAAAAGAGGTCATGAGGAATCTAGGGGTAAGACAGGAATAAAGACACAGACCTACTAGAGAATGGACTTGAGGATATGGAGAGGGGGAAGGGTAAGCTGTGACAAAGTGAGAGAATGGCATGGACATATATACACTACCATACGTAAAATAGATAGCTAGTGGGAAGCAGCCACATGGCACAAGGAGATCAGCTCGGTGCTTTGTGACCACCTAGAGGGGTAGGATAGGGAGGATGGGAGGGAGGGAGACGCAAGAGGGAAGAGATATTGGGATGTATGTATATGTATAGCTGATTCACTTTGTTATAAAGCAGAAACTAACACACCATTGTAAAGCAATTATACTCTAATAAAGATGTTAAAAAAAAAGAATCAAGAGAAAAGAACATGGAATTTATGTCTAACCTTTATATATTTTTATATTTCTAACAGGTAAGTAGATGAGGATGATGTATAAAGGATTTAGTCATCTCTGATGATGCTATATGAAAGAGTACCAAGTCACTAAGATACTTTGTTTATAATGGTTAAGCTAGAAAATATACAAGAAACAAAGTATCATTTGACTACCCAAAGATATCTTCTATATGTGGTAAATGAAAAAAAACAAAACAGAAAACCACTATCCATTACAAATGGGAACGTTAAATACTGCATTATGACTTCATTTCACATGCATAACTTTCTCTAATCATTTAGGAAATTTTTAGAGGAAAGATATTATGCTCATAAAGAATGTGTTTTACTTGCTGAACAGACTCAATCTTCTCCTTACATGGAACAACCAAGTTTAAATGTTTCATCAGCAATTCAGTATAATTCAACAAGAACTAAATTCATCATCGTCTTCCCAGTAGTCCTGATCCATCTTCATGCTTCCTGTTTTGTTTAATGGTATCATCACTCACCCAATCAACAATTTCAAGATCTTGAACTCTTCATTAATTTTCCTTCTTTCTCATCATGTCAGCAAATCCCATTGGTTTGATCTTGACAAAGTATTTAACTTTCTTTTTCCATCAAAACAGCAATGTCTGGGCCAATGTTAAAACGTGTTTATATTGTCCCAGTATTTTCTTATAGACCAACTTATTTTGAAACATCCCTTTTTCTAATCTACCCTTAACATTGATGCCTTAGCAAAATTTTTCTGTTTCATCTGTATTAGTTAAGGTTGAAATTCAGCTTTGTGTCACAGAACCCTATAATATTTTTTAATGGGTATAGAAGTTTCTCTTTATAATGGTGTGGTGTGATGACATTTTCTCAGTTATCCTTGGACCTTTCCTCCTCCTATCTTCTTTCTCCACTCTCCCTTACATTATTGGAGGTGATTTGCTACTGTGAACATGATGCAAACTGAGGATGGAGAAAGGGGTTAAGGGTAGGGGCAAGCATTGCAGTCATGACTTTACTTCATATCCCTTTAGTTAAATCTTAGTTATATGGGCATACTTAAAGTTACAGATGACTGTGTAGTTGTACCAGCCTTGAGAATGCACCACTTGTATTTCCCTTTAAGAGAGAAATGTCTGGTGGTTCTCACTTGCCACACATTTGGGGGCTACCACAGTGTCCAAACAAAAGCCAAGCTTTTCCTGGGCTATTTGTAGCTAATGACTTAGCAATAAGGGCATCCTAGAGCTTGGCATTCCTGCCCAACATGAGACTTCTCTAAAAGACAGCCTTTGATCTGGGGCTTTCTGTCACCCTGGGGAGGTATTTTTTAGAGCTGCACTGCAGTCCTAAGTTCTTCCTACTCAGTCCTTCTTCTTTCTCTTAGTTCATAAATGTCAAACCTAAATCTCCATCTCAAGGCTCTCTGGCTACTTAGGTTCCCTCTCCCCTTTATCATTCACAGGCATTTCCCCAATAAATCTTTTGCACAGAAAATATATCTTGTCATCTGCTTTTCAGAGCACAAAAATTAGCCAGCAATAGCTGAACTTAAATCAGGAGTTCTAATATTATGAGAACAGGGGAGACCAATGCTGTCTTTGCTGTAAATAAGAAGTCTTCACTAGATTTCTAGATGCTACAATAAAGGTTTTTTTTTAATAGCTTCAGATGAATACTAATTGTTGGAGCAGTAGTAGTTCATACATAAGAAAAAAAATTCTCACTAAAGCCCTATAAATATTAACACATAAGCAGCTCTGCTTTGGGTACCTCTTGAGTATGTATGGCACAATATAAAGTATTCTTAGTAAATAGATCCTGATATTAAATAAGCATTCATTCAAATGTCAAGTCTGCAATTGATTCCATGTGGGATTTTGAACAAGTTACTAAAGTTCCCTAAAACTGTTTCTGGATCCATTAAAAGTAGATATGAATAGTTCTCCTCCATTAATGTTATTATAAAGTATAATGAGATAATGAAGAATATAAAGGGCTTAGCAGATTGTCTAACACAGAGAAAGAATTTCTCCCTCCACCCACTATTGCAATAGTATTATTGTTCTTGCTGATGTTGTTATTATTATTATTTTCTGCAGCATCCTGAGCTATTTTTTTTAATATGAAATAAAATCAGTTTTTAATATGAAGTTAATTAGAATTTGAAAACTGAAAGAGGCTATTTTCGTACAAGGTTGACTTTGACTAGGTACTAACATCAAATAAGCCATTAAGAAAACATTTTCTGCCCATAGTTTTTACTGAAGCCTGAGCAGTAGTTAAACAACAAAATCAAAGTGGATGACAGTTCCACTGGAGGACCGTTTCTGAGCTCCTCATGTATCCATTCACTCACAATAATTCATTTCACGAACATTCTTGAGTACCCAGCCCTTAAGGTGACAATCCCTGTTGCTGATTCTTCTACAACTCTGAGATGGAAAGTGGAGACCCTCAGGGGTGTAATGTCCATTTTCATCGCTAAAGTGGTTGAAGAAGAGGACAGTGGCATGGCTGGCCTGAGGTCACAGTTGCCACTGAGCAGATACTAGGTCTCTTGATGAGTGGGTTCAGTGAATCATTTCCATGTAGCTTCTTTCCAGTGTAAATCAGAAATGAATGTAATATTGTGCCTTCCTTCTGAAGACTGCTAGATTCTGTGAAACTCAAAGTGGGAAAATTGTAGAAAACCACTCTTGATCGCAGCTCTAAACTTTCACATGTAATTGCTGATAATGTTTTTCTTTGCCAAGTGACTTATATGTCACTTCAAGAATATTTGACCCTCAAACTAACACAACAAAGTCTTCCTTTTATTTCATGGGAAAATATAGCATGGAGAGTAGGAGTGTTTTTGTTCTTGTGAATGGTTTTGCCTACTGTTTTTGAATTGGTCGCATTATTGATTTGTCCATCAATGACTTAATGTAAGCATGTTTAGCTTAAATATTTTAACTTTAGAAATGGGTGTCACATAACATAAGCTTATACTAAGACTCCCAGAGCTGACATAATTCATGAAAGTGGCTGTAGAACAAGGGTTGTCAAGCTACAGCCATGGGCCAAATCTAGCCTGTTGCCTGTTTTCATACAGCTTACAAGCTAAGAATGCTTTTTGCTTAAAAAAACAATGAGCAGGACATTCATTGAGGATTGATATTGGGCTGCCAAAGGGATGAGAAGGAAGTAGGATGGGGCAGAGGGAGAAATTGAACTATAATGCCATCCTCTGCTGACCCCATGAAGAGCTCTGGAGCTGGGATGGCCTTTCAGAGTTTTCTTGAGCAGGGATGAGTAGCTGTGAATGTGAGCTGACTCTGAAGGAGGTATAAATTTGAGCAGGGTAGCTTTCTTAGCTAAGGCAATCCTCAAAGAGCGATGATGCTTGAAGATCATCTGTCAGCCTCTCAGCAACTGAGGAACAAATTCTTCTCTCTCCTGAGGGGGCTCCAGACTGGTCTAGGACCTTTCTTAACAGTTGGCCCAACACAATTCTGGTGCCTGTTTTCTAGCTCTGCCCTGTAGCTCCCTAGTTTCATGACATGGGGCAGCATGGAAAGAAAGACCCAAGGAAGAAAACAGCTAAGATGAGAAGGAAAAAACATTTCTCAGGAGAGCCAAATCTAAGCTAGATCCTCTCTAGAGCTAGAATATCCAGATCTGCTCAGGGTGGGGATTGATTGTCAGTCTCAAGAGTGGAAGAGTCAAAAAGAGAGCAGACCCTCAGAGAGCACAGTGTACGGCCTCATATGCTTCCCTGATCATGTTAAGTATTCCACCCTTGGCAGAAGGGCTCTGTTAATGCCTGACCCTGTATCTCACTGGGTAAAGTAATGTAGTAGCAAGGAAGGGGAAGTCTGGAACTCCCTGTTAAAGTGGACCACCATTTTCTCTGTGTTAACACTAAATCTCTTTGATTAACCCCATTATTTCTACCCTACATTTCTTTTACTAATATAAGGAACTTTTCTCATTTGTTGGCAACTTTTTCCTCTTCTGCACAACTCACTTCACAGTTCATCTCATCTGGTAAGTGGTCAAGATCAAGGTTACTCTCACACTACTACTGGACTGACTGGTATCATCTCCTACCCGCTTGGAGTTTATGGTGTAAGTTTACAAAGGTAGAGCTAACTCTGAGGCAGCTGTGTTATCTTACCTTCAGGGATTGTGCTTTGTGTGTAATAAGCAGTCAGTCAATATTGAACCAGTACAACAAATAGATTCACAGAAAGATGAATGACTCAGTGACATTGCATGAATAGAGTGATCCATACAGGTGAACCAGAGATCTGGTTCAATACATTCTTCAACAACACCTAGTTATATGCTTTTATTATTATTATTGATTTCTTTCATTCTTTTATCTTTTTAAAGTCTAGAGCATGCCCTTACCAGAACATAGATATCAACATCAATTTTATCTAGAAAACTTGTACTATAGTGCCTATGTTTCTAGTTATTATTTAATATTTAAAATATAGCATTCTTACAGTCATTTTTGATCAGTCTAAATTTTTATAGAAATTATAACATCTGGATGGAGAAGGAGATAAGAAAGAGGGTTGACTTGAAGTTTGAAGTTGTTTATACTTATGGCTCCTCTGTAAAGGCTATTACTCCTCTTTTTTTTCCAACAGTTCTAGCATTTATTTTTTTAATTGAATGAAAATTCTTTAGTGCTTTACAGTTTTCAAAAGTTTCACACACATGATTTCATATAATCCCATAATAATGCATTTTTCCCCTACCCCTATATTGGCCCTCCCCCCTTCCCTCTCTCAACTGGTAACTACTAGTTTGTTCTCTATATCTGTGAGTCTGCTTCCTTCTTGTTTTATTCACTAGTTTGTTGTATTTTTTAGATTCCATATATAAGTGATGTCATACATTATTTGTCTTTCTCTGTCTGACTTATTTCACTTAACATAATGCCCTCCAAGTCCATCCATGTTGCTGCAAGTGGCAAAATTTTGTTCTTTTTTATGGCTGAATAGTATTCCATTGTGTGTGTGTGCATGCACATATGTGTGTGTGTGTATACCACATCTTCTTTATCCATTCATCTGTTGATGGATAGTTAGGTTGCTTCCATATCTTGGCAATTGTAAATAATGCTGCTGTGAACATTAGGGTGCATGTAACTTCTTGAATTAGTGTTTTTGTTTTTTTTGGATATACACACAGGAGTGGAATTCCTGGGTCATATCATAGTTCTATTTTTAGTTTTTTGAGAAACCTCCATACTGTTTTCCACAGTGACTGCACTGATTTACATTCCCACCAACAGATTCCCTAACACAGAGGAAAAGTTTCTTCCTCCCACTGACACACTATTGCTATTGTATTATTGTTCTTGCTGATGTTGTTATTGTTATTATCATTATTTTCTACGGCACCTTGAGCTCTTTCTTTAGTTTGAAAATCCAAGTGCCTGGGAGAATGATCCCCCATGCACTTAGCCTGTGTAAAATTAGTGTTTGTAGCCTAGGAGAATAAAATCATGTTTGAGGCTTTATGAAAATTTTATGAGAATTTCCAGATACACTAGGAGCAACAGCTTTATTGAGATCCCTGAAGTTGTGTATTAGGAAATGTGAACAAGAACTAGAAAAATGAGGCTTGTCATTTATCATGTACAATCATCTCCAATGTGTTTTACAGACTGTTGAAGTCTTTTAGAGCTTAAATAACTTTTTTGATTCCTACCTTAGGTTGCTGGGAATCTGAATGAAACTCACTTTTTTACCTCATCATTGGCATTCCTGAATAAAACCAAGAGGGAAGCCTCAGAAGAACCAGTTGCTCGATGAATGGGACTGTAGGTAGTGAGAGCTGATCCTTGTGATACCAGAATGAAATAAAAGAGGCAAGGCATTTTTGATTCTTTGGGCACATTACCTAATACCTTTGTGCCTCAGTCCTCTTCTGTTAAATTAGGCTCATAATAATATTAATAGTAGTAGTAGTAATTCATAGGCTTGTTGTGAAATTATGTATTTAGACTGCTTATCCCCATGCCTGTTACATAGTAAGAGGCATTAAAGTGTCTGTCCCTGGACAAGATTTGAATGAAAATTAATTCTATACAATTTTATGTGTTATTTAAACTAGGAAGATGACCAAAATTTCTCTTGATAATTCTAGACAAGGTCTCTGTAACTTATCATTTAGGAATAACCTTTTCCTTCTCTGTAACTTTGAGGGGACTAGCTATACTTAGATTGAACAGTAGTCCTTATCTTATTATAGATATATAGATATCTAATGCCTCAACAACTAAACTCATGTTCTGGTAAAGGCAGTTCAGCAAGCACCAAGCTCATGACAGAAGCCACATAATGTCAGTAACTGCAAGTTGTTTTCTAGATGCGTGTTACTAAACTTCTAAAGAGGAGGGCTTTTAATGGGGGCCAGACCAAGGCACTGAGATGTTATAACTGTGGCAGTTTCTTGAGGCAGAAAGAGAAGGCAAATGATAGCAGTTCTCCAGGGCCTTGAGCTCAAAGCCTCTGTGTTTTCCAACCTAAAGCTCACTGCTAAAGAGCATTTAGACAACTATTTCATAACATGGAGAGCAACCAGAAATAATGTCATATGTTGGCATATATACATCAGAAGAAATGATGGACACTTATTTTTTGTTTTAGGATAATTAATGGAGGCGCATAAATTGTCAGTGTGCAGGTCAGTTAATTAAGAAATAAAACATTATTAAAAACTGGAGAAGTTTGTACCATTTTTCTAGATTTCACATATATGTGTTAATATACGATATTTGTTTTTCTCTTCCTGACTTCCTTCACTCTGTATGACAGTCTCCAGGTCCATCCGCATCCCTACAAATGACCCAATTTTGTTCCTTTTTAAGGCTGAGTAATATGGCAGAAATAGAGACACAGATGTAGAGAACAAGCGTATGGACACCAGTGGGGGGAAACAGGGTGGGGTGGTGGTGGTGGTGGTGGTGGTATGAATTGGGAAATTGGGATTGACATACATACACTAATATGTGTAAAATAGATAACTTATAAGAACCTGCCGTATAAAAAATAAATAAAATTTAAAAAAAACACAGAAGTGCTTCCTGTCTCCCTCTGCAATCATTGTCTCTGGTAGGTAACACTACCCTGCAATTCTATAATCTCAAAATTAAAAGTTAAATAAGAGGTATGTGGCAAATACTTTTTTAAAAAATGGTTTGCCAAAATTATTATCATAAAAATTAAACTTAAAATCAAATATTAGTAGTAGTGATAAAATAGACCATGACCTGATAAAAGGAGCAATTCATCCCAAATTTAAAATAAAAGCTGTAGGGCTTCCATGGTGGTGCAGTGGTTGAGAGTCCGCCTGCCGATGCAGGGGATGTGGGTTCGTGTCCCAGTCCGGGAAGATCCCACATGCCGCAGAGCAGCTGGGCCCATAAGCTGTGGCCGCTGGGCCTGTGCGTCCGGAACCTGTGCTCCACGGTGTGGGGGGAGGGCAGGCCACAACAGTGAGAGGCCCGCGTACCACAAAAAAAAAAAAAATAAATAAAAACACAAATAAAAAAATAAAAGCTGTAATCTTATATGCCTAGCCACACAGCCTCAAAATAAATGACAAAGATTGACATGATTATCAATAAATTGACAAAGCCAAAACTATATAATTTCCTGTATTTAACTTCTTATTTTGGAAGTAGAAAGAGATGATTTTTGTTCATTTGTTTCTTTTTTTAATTTTCATTGAGTGGGGAGTGCTGATCACTCACTGTTATAAACCACTAGTATAAAATTTCTATCACTTGTAGATAGACCATAAAATTTACTAAAAGTTATTATTTGATTTTCTTCACAGAGCACCTTAAATAGTTAAAGTTTGTTAATATTTCCTACTCATCAGGAATATATATTAACTATTGCCTATAGTAATGATTTCAGAACATATGCTCCTGGAGTGTTGCCTAATTTGAAATAATACCCATTCATAGGGAGGGGGAAGGGTAAGCTGGGATGAAGTGAGAGAGTGACATGGACATATATACACTATCAAATGTAAAATAGATAGCTAGGGGGAAGCAGCCACATAGCACAGGGAGATCAGCTTGGTGCTTTGTATCCACCTTGAGGGGTGGGATAGGGAGGGTGGGAGGGAGACACAAGAGGAAGGAGATATGGGGATATATGTATACATATAGCTGATTCACTTTGTTATACAGCAGAAACTAACACACCATTGTAAAGCAATTATACTCCAATAAAGATGTTAAAAAGAAAGAAAGAAATAATACCTATACAGACACAATTCAGTAAGAATGTTACTTACCTTTTGACTCTGCAAATGTTGTTCAATCGGTTCAACTCCAATAAGTTTTCTTGAAACTACTTGAAGATATTCCTGCAATGTGGAACTTTTAAAGAACTACATATGATTTGATAAGTTTGGAACATATATTAATGACTAAATTGTCTTTATCCACCTACCTATCAAACATCTACCTGTCATCAATCTATTATCTATCTATGATTTATCCATAAAATTTCCTTATGCCTTGGTAAGTGTAAGTATAGCTATAGCTTGTTTTTTTATTTATTAATCAAGCATTTATTGATAAGTTACTGATGAAATTCTAGGCACTGAGGACAAAACAATGAACAATGAGCTTACATGTCCATGTTATGGCTTTATGATTAACTATAAAACTTTGAGTTTACTGTGGTGCAGACTCTTTGGGTTCAGAACATGTCTTATGGTTCTTCTTCATGTACTTTTAAGTCCCTTGTTCTTCTGTAGCCAAGTATGGCCCAGAGTATTTTTGATGCAGTTGTCCCAAGTTGATACACTGATTTTTGCTGAATTCTTTAATCTCTTTATTTGTATTTGCTCCAGTGTCAAACTTTGAAGGCTGATGCTTTCTATTGCAAGTGTACACACTTTATTAACTATGTTTATTGATCTACCTATTTCTATTCATATTCACTATTTTATAAAACATGAGAGAAATTTTATTGCTACTTACCTTCAGTATCAATGCATTCCTCATTATATCTTCTGCCTATAAGGATTGGGATATTACCTTCTACAAAATTTCTTTTGAATATATTATGTAAATAGTTTTAAGAACCTTTCTGGCATTTGGGAAAAAATAACACACCCATAGACTCATAATGAAAATGGCATGAACCATATATTTTTGTTATTCTTTTTCTATTGTTGTATTTCTTATTGTTATAAGTTGTTTCATTTCACCATTGTCAAACACCCTCTATTTCCATTGCTGCAGCTAAAATTAAAAGCTCAGAGTTTCTCTCTTCAACTGTGTCATGTCCACAGATAAATAACATAATATTTATTAAGTCAATATACTTGAGATTCAGTGTCTTTTTTTTTTTTTTTTTTTTTTTTTTTTTGCGGTACGCGGGCCTCTCACTGTTGTGGCGTCTCCTGTTGCGGAGCACAGGCTCCAGACGCGCAGGCTCAGTGGCCATGGCTCACGGGCCCAGCCACTCCACGGCATGTGGGATCTTCCTGGACCGGAGCACGAACCCGTGTTCCTGCATCGGCAGGCGGACTCTCAACCACTGTGCCACCAGGGGAGCCCCTCAGTGTCTTATTAACAAAAGATAACATAAGTCCTTTTAGAAATTTACTGAGATTAGTATTCCTAAATATACTGGAAAAAAAAAAAGGCAAAAATTGTTAAATTTTTCTGTGAAAAAATTATTTTTATTAAAACATTATATTTTAAATACTTTATATTTAAAATGAGGTCATTTTTTAAAGAAGTGAGTTAGATCTTATTTAATAAAACTTGTGGTAAACATATTTATTTAAAGAGGTCTCTGGCCTATTATGTCTCCTTAGGGGATAATTTTTTATTATTTTTCCCAATCTCCAGCTTTAGTAAGTATTGTCAAGGCATTTAGATTTTACAAATCTAGCTACATATAAGCTTTTATAAATAAAGTAAAACTGCACATTAATTAAGCTAATTACTCAGTGGGTTTTATAATAATGAGGGCTGTATTTTAATTCTTACATGGTTGAGAGAGACAGCAAATGTTTTCATCGGAGTATGAGGACATAATTTGATCTACTCTACATAATAGTTGCTATATTATGAAGAAGAGGTTTTAAATAAAGCTTTCTGTAAAATAAGTATACATTATACAGTGAGGGTACTAACTGCAATTTATTTGGGGAAATGCTGAAATATAACATGATGGTAAAGTAGAATGATATCTCAGAGTCTCAAAATACATGTAAAATTATTTATATCCATTTGTTTTTCCATTTACCTCTCTTTCCATTACAAGTTATTTACACTAACTCATAAGTTTTCAAAAATTAACAAGATATAATACATTAGATATGCAAGAAGAATGTAGTGAATAGAAATTCAGAATGGTAATTTAAAATAGTGACAGAATACAGTGCCAGAATTTTGACAAAGCCTGTCAAAATCCATTTTATAGTTTTGAAAAGAATAGATAAAGAACCCCAGGGAAAAAAGGACAAACAGTATGCAAAAGTAAAAGTAAGTATAATATGCTTAGTGAAATAAGTCAGACAGAGAAAGACAAATACTGTATGGTATTACATGTGAAATCTAAAAAATAATACAAATGAATGTATATGCAAAACAGAAGCAGATTCAGAGATAAAGAAAACAAACTTGTGGTTACCAAAGAGGAGAGGGAAGGAGGGGAGGGACAAATTAGGGGTATGGGACTAATAGATACAAACTACTATATATAAAATAGATAAGCAACAAGGATATACTGTATAGCACAGGGAGTTATAGCCATTATCTTGTAATAACTTATAGTGGAGCATAATCTGCAAAAATACTGAATCACTATGCTGTACACCTGAAACTAATATAATATTGTAAGTCAACTATACTTCAATTTAAAAAGTAAATCAAATGAATTAGAAAACAAGGGTCTTACTCAATATATCTAAAAAATATAGAATAAAACTGATAAACTGTTGGCAAATATAATCAAGAAAGGTTAAAATAAGAAAGAAGGAGGAAGAGAGGGAGACCCAAAAAGAGGAAAGGAATTCAAGGATAAAGGAACTCAAGTGAATACATTAGCACAGTCTCTTACTCAAAACCGTGAGCCCAGATGTATTTTGATATCAGAACTTTTGAGAATTTAGAAGTGGAATGTAGTGCATATATTGTTATTGCATTTCTAACAAGAATCAAATGATTCATCATTTGATGATGAATATTATCCATAGACTGTAAAACCAGGCAACATTACACGTTATTTTAATAACCTATTATAACTTTGATACAAGTGATGCACATAAGGAAAATTCTTGCCAAATCCCACTGCTAAAACTAAATTCAGAATAATAATCAATTTCATTTTCATATAATATAATTATACCCCATGATCAAGTAAATATGTTTTAGGAATGCAAATGTAGTTCAGTATTAAAATATACAATTGATTCAGTAAGAAAATAAAATTTTTCAGTTAGTCTGTGGCAAAATATTTCTTGATAAAGTCACTGTAAGTTTATAAATAAATATCTTCTTAATGTTATCTTTGGCATGGTGAAGAGTATAAAATTCCAGATGACTTTTTAGCTTCTACAATATAGCAATAAGAGTTCCCTCATTAGAGTTAAAAACAAAGAAGTGTGATCAGTGATTGCTCTGCTTTCATTAAACTTTGTTTGAACATTTAAGCCGTGGAAGTACTGAGAATAGAAATTAAAATTCTAAGTAAAGGAAAGAAGGGTCAAATATTATTTTCTAAATTTGTAGATGGTATCTTTATAAAATTTAAGATGATAAGTTAGGGGAGAGGAATGCAGTTATTCTTACACATAGAAGAGGTAACTGCTTTTTACCATAATCAAGAGTTGTTTTTTTTAACACAATCATGACAGTTAAAAAATATATCATATAAACATAATCCATTTATAAAACCAACAAAAGCATAAAACCCCTAGGAATTAACTTAACAATAAGCATGAAGGATATGTAATACTTTTACACCAAATTAATTATATTTTTAATTGATTTCAAAACTTCATAAGCATATATTTTAAATTATTCCTATTATCATCTTACTTGACATTGTGAAAAATCCAATTCAATTTGCATAAACAATTTATGAGAAGCTACACCAAGCTATAATATAAAATATGTAATGATAAGCAGGAACAGGAAAAAATGTTAATTGCAAAGTGAAAAAAACTCAGGGTATATAAATATATATATATAATGATGACAATTTTCAAAAAACATATATATGTTTTTATGTTTCTTATATATATTTTATATATGCTTGTGTATATATTACATAGGAACATATTTATATGGTGTTTTGTACGTTTGTGAGTGTATAAATTTAATATTAAATATATGCCACCCAAATTAAAGGCAAAGAAAACATACCAATGTATCAACATACTTGTCTTTGTGAGTTGGGATTATACATATTTTCAACTTTTTTTCCACTTTTTTGACAAAACATAATTTGTCTACAACAATCAAAATTGCTTATGTAAAATACTTAAAAGTTAATGCACATACAAAGTCATGGGCATAAAAAAATTCCATGCTAAAATATGTTTTATCCTTATTAAATATTATTTTTCCACATGGCTCTAACTTTCATGAAAGCTAATATAAATAAGTAATAATAACCAGTCTTTAATAATCACATTCATAGTGTTTTATTCAGGAAAAACACATCTATTAGTCATGTTGAAATTAGAAAAAGATTTTCCCTGAGGAAGCTCATAGAAAGCTTCCCCTGTAATTTCATTAATTGCATCTTTGCAAATCTTTACATAAAGTGACAATTTTCATGTGATTTTTTAAAGTAATGTTCCAAATAGTGTGGTATCATCTTCCAGTTTAATTCAGCAAAAGCAATTACAAGCTTGGCCAATCTAGCAAGGTCCAAATACATAGTTAACTGATGGTTAAAGTTAATCCAGGGATAGATTTATTAAAAGCATAATTGGTATATAAATACTATTTTATTGTAAATATGCCAATAATGTAGAAGGAGATAAATTAGAAATTGGAATTTTCTTTTTAAACTGATAAACATTTCCCTGAATACCATACCCTTTCCCAGTGGTAACCTGTCTTCAAGGTTTGCTGAGTGTGTCATTCTTGAAATTTTCTATGCATTTATCTGGTTTACTCACTAAATATATATAACATTTTGTTCAGTTTTTTACACTATATGTTTACCTCTAGCCCTATTTACTGATCTCTTTTGTCAAGAATTGCTATCATATTTTGCAAGTGCTTTTGCATTATCTCTCAAGATGGCCTTGTTGTTTTATTTTTTAACCTGTTAATATGTGGAATTGTATTGATATATGTGTTAATTATCCTCAAATTCTTGGATTAACCCTATTTGGTTATGTTGAATTAATTCTTTAAAACACTGCTGGAATTTATTTTCTAATGTTTTAGCTGGAAACTTTTAATCTGTCTTTGTAAGTGAAATTGGCTTGCACAATGGGGGTGTGTGTGTTGGTATCTGACTTATTTGGATAGCATGCAAATAATATCCTCATAGAATGAACCGGCAAAGATATTATATTTTCCACATTCTAAAATAGTTTATATGGCATGCAGTTATTTTTTTCCCTGAAGATTAGTTTAAAAATATTTCACATATAAATTTTTAAAGAGTGATGATTTTAGTAACATTTATCACAGTTACTGTAAACTAGTAAGAAAAAAGGAGGCTTTTGGTCCTGAAATGATTGGCTTTCTGTTTTGTCTTTAATCTTTCTACCCCACACGTATGTGCCATCCTGACCCTTCCTGACAGGAAGATGATAAAAGGAAAAATATAACTTAAAAAGATATATCTAGCTTAAGGTACTAGTAAGTGATGGCATTTTTACCTGGGGACTAACTTGTATTTTAAAATAAACAGAAGTTACACTTTTCATCACTTAGATGACTAGTTGTCCAGATCTGCCTTACTCTTCTCTAGCCATCATTGCCTGACAGGTTCTCATTGGCCCAGAGACTGTCTGTATCTATTTGTACTAAGTAAGTGAAGATAAAAATTTGACATGACTTTTTTTTCAAGAATGCATTCTCGTTTAATGAAAAATATTGGATTGTTGAGTACTCACGGACTAAATCTGAAGGACATTTTGATCAAACCATCCAAACTTCATTATAATCAAGTGGAACGTTTACTTCATTATTTCCTTTCCATAAAATGCACTGTTTTCAAATGCAAAGAAAGTTCAATGCTGCAACATTACTAGCAATTAATAAAGGCCTCATAAATTTCATAGTATCTATCATGACAATAGAGAAATTCCTACAAGTCTTCACATTCTCACTGTTGCCAATAGTGTAATTAAAGAGACAATGGAGCCTTTTATTAAAAAAAAATGAATTTCATAGTCAAGGACCAAACTGGTAGCTTAGCTGATTTTAGCAACCTTTATGTCTTATAAAAGTTCAAAGCACTGTCCTTTTTTCTCCATTGGTTTTATTGAATATTTTATGAAGGTAATTTTAAGCAAGTATCAATATGTATTTCACTCAGTGCATGCCTACAGATGCTGTGAGAGAGAAAATTCTGCTTCCTCCGTCTTCCAAAGCTGATATTATATTTGAATCTTTGTCAGAAACATCCATTGCCAATGATATATAAGTAATGTTGTGGTATAACTTGATGATACTTGAGTAACATTAATTTTTTCATCAGAATTTTTGTATTTTAAGCAAAAGTAATATTTCTCACTTGATTTTAACACACTTACTGTGTTGGTTCCTAGCAGAAAATATGCTTGGGCAAATTTTGAGTTGAAGAATGTACTTCCTTTTAAAAAATACTTAGAAAATAAGACATTTCTTTGAAATTAAAAAAGTATGAATTCAGTACTATATGACTAATTTGGAAGCTATGTAGAAAGCATTGGGTGTAGTGGATTTGAATTTCAGAGAAATACACAAAATGTATTTTGCGTTGTAATATGCTATGAGCATTTATAGCCCAAAACCCATGATGGAACTGTAGAAACAATGCATTGGCATTAAAACTTTATTTTCAGAGATTATAAAAAAGAAGAAACACTTACTTTCATATTCTTAATAGATAGAATTATGCATTCATCTCATCTACACATGTTATCAAGTAATTAAGATAAGAGGAACAGCAAATACAGCTGTTTCATTCAACTGAAAATTATATTCTGAATAGTTTAAACATTATTCTAATTAACCTATGTCTTAATGTCATGATAAATATTATCAAATAGTACTGCACAATGTTCTATTTTATAATTGTCAATTAAAGGTTATTCATAAAAAAATGAAAGCAAAATTCAGTGAGGTGGATAGTTAAGACACCAGAACTTCTAAATATAAACATAGAACAATGCTGAAGGACTTGAATTTTACTTAAATTGAGTAGAATTGCTGTTAGTATGAAACCAGTAATAACTGGTTATTAACCTTGAAGACTGGGTGAACAGAGGGTTGACTATACAGGGCCTTTTGCTACTGAGCTGCAAAGTGTTACCAATTACCCTTCTGCTTCTTAGTGAAATTTAAAGTATAGATTTTATTTCTAAATTCTGATATGGTTTGGGATTTAGTTACCTTGGAGACTGCTTCTCTACCCTTGCCAGAAAAAGGATCATTTGAGGGTTCCCATTGTTTCCAGCTTAGAACAATTGAGAAATTACAGCATTTCTTTTGAAAGATACTCATAGTTTAAAATTTCCACTATTAAATGCATCAGCAGTATAAATTCCATATCATCAGTAACTGTGTACCACTGTTCATGTAATAGCCTACATCATTGAATGCATATTTGTGACTGGCACTGTCCTAAGGCTCTACATAGATAATCTCACTTAATTTCACAAGAGAATACTGGATTTGTTCATTAGTGCTAGCATTGTTTTGGTGGAGCCTTTAGGATTTTCTATATACAAGATCATATCATCAGCAAACAGAGATAACTACACACACACACATACACACAAATTCTATTGGTTGTGTTTCTTTGAGATCCCTGATTTATACATATGTCTTCTTTCTATTTTAACAGTTTTTATCTGTGCTGTAAATTTTTGATTGATTGCATGGGGTGTGATTCTATTTATTATTTTATCCCCTTGAAAGAAAAGAATGTGGTTTGCTTTTAAAGCCTAACACAAAGATTACAATTCTGGGCTTGATTTTGAAGGAAACACATCCAGGGTGACGAAGATGAAAAAAAGGGAATAAAAGGAAAATGAGGCTAGAAAAGATACATAGCAGTAATCCATAAACAGAAACACCAAATTATTTAGTAGATGTTTGTTGCACTAGGCACATGAGACTAACTTATCTTAGAATTACTCATGGAAGAGAGAATTAAGGGAGAAGTGATATGCTTAGCTTTCTTTCTCTTATTACTGACTCATCAATATTAATTACAAAGGGATGCAACAACCCCAGACTTTATGGTTGCAATATATGTCTAATCAGGAAGCCATATTTGCTGCCCTATAGTGTAGTATTTTGTCCAAGAATGGATTTGAGATCCCATGAAAATGCAACCTCAAAGAAAAGAACAAAGAAGACATTCAGAGGAATTGAAGAAGTAACAGAGACACACATAACCTTGCCCAATTCAGTCCACTCATTGTGCCACTTAAATATTTTATGACTTCCCATTTTATCTTAGTTCTATATTCTCCATTTTTCCCTCATGTTAATACATCATCCCTACTTTATAAATCCAGGAGAAGTACGAGTCTAATTAGTCAGTCTCCTCCAAAATACCAGCTAATTATTGGGTTGGCCAAGCAGTTCATTCATTTTTTTCCATAAGAGGGCTCTAGTAGTGCTTAGTTGTTTTTAACTTCATTCGAAACAATTTTCTTAGATTGTATTATGACAGCTGTCATATCAGTGCATTTTTAAAAACTTATCAAAGTTGGTGAATTTTTGTGTAGCCATTTTAATATTGAAGATGGAAGAATAAAAGCAACATTTTCGGCATATTATACTTTATTATTTCAAGAAGGGTAAAAACACAACTGAAACGTAAAAAAAGATTCGTGCAGTATATGGAGAAGGTGCTGTGACTGATCAAAAGTGTCAAAAGTGGTTTGCGAAGTTTCGTGATGGAGATTTCTCACTGGACAATGCTCCACGGTTGGTAGACCAGTTGAAGTTGGTAGCGATCAAATGGAGACATTAATTGAGAACAATCAACGTTATACCACGTGGGAGATAGCAGACATACTCAAAATATCCAAATCAAGCGTTGAAAATCATTTGCACCAGCTTGCTTATGTTAATCACTTTGATGTTTGGGTTCCACATAAATTAAGCAAAAAAAACCTTCTTGACCATATTTCCGCATGCGATTCTCTATTGAAACATAACAAAAAGTTCCGTTTTTAAAACAAATTGTGATGGGTGATGAAAAGTGGATACTGTACAATAATGTGGGACGGCAGAGATCATGGGGCAAGTGAAATGAACCACCACCAACCACACCAAAGGCTGGTCTTCATCCAAAGAAGGTGATGTTGCGTATATGGTGAGATTGGAAGGGAGTCCTCTATTATGAGCTTCTTCTGGAAAACGAAATGATTCATGCCAACAAGTACTGCTCCCAATTAGACCAACTGAAAGCAGCACTCGATGAAAAGCACCAGGAATTAGTCAACAGAAAACACATAATCTTCCATCAGGATAATGCCAGACCACATGTTTCTTTGATGACCAGGCAAAAACTGTCACAGCTTGGCTGGGAAGTTCTGATTCATCAGCTGTATTCACCAGATACTGCACCTTTGGATTTCCATTTATTTTGGTTTTAACAAAATTCTCTTAATGGAAGACTGTAAAAGTCACTTGGAATAGTTCTTTGCTCAAAAAATAAGTTTTGGGAAGATGGAATTATGAAGTTGCCTGAAAAATGGCAGAACGTAGTGGAACAAAAAAGTGAATATGTTGTTCAATAAAGTTCTTGGTGAAAATGAAGAATGTGTCTTTTATTATTACTTAAAAACCAAAGGAACTTTTTGGCCAACCCAGTATCATTGCTTAGAAGTAAAATAGGCTCATCATTAGCTATCACTTTGGCTAGTCTGGCTTATTTGTTTAGAAGAGGGACCAAGGTTGTCATTCCCAAGGAGTCTGATCTGTTAAATGCTATGTCCTTATTAGACAGTCGTTTTAGTTGTACCTTGATAGTCATTACCATACATGACACTATGTTTCATGTCATATTATAGTTATAATTATATAATATATAATTATAATTATAGTCATATGTTTTGGATTGATTTTTCTAGCCAATATAATAATTCCTATTTGGCCTATAAGACTAGTGACATGAAATTAAAGTCCCTAATTGGTAATACAATTTCCAATTTAGTAGAAGATCCTGTTGTATTCCTCTAGCAGAAATGTTTCCCATTTCTGATTTGAAGGAACCAGAAATTCTAACCCAGAAGAATATAATATTAGGGGGACAGAATCAAATTTTATAAATGAATCTCTGGGTATTATTTTAAGGGAGATAATTTCTACTCTTCACACATTCCCTTGGTTTCCAGAGGTGTGTGTTATAGCTTTAGCAAGCAATTTTATACATTGGATTTTGGTTCAAGGTGTATACCAGGTCAAAGAGGACAGTGCCAGAGCCTGTGCCTTGGATGAGGTTTCACCACTGTGTTCCAATATTCTATCAGGTTGACTGTTTCCAAGAGATAGGGTTCAATGCTATGCATTGGTTCCAGGCAATATTTGTATGATACCACGTTGATACAATGGGTGTTTGAAGGCAACAGACTCTGATGCTGGTATGGATACTGTGAACAGGGAGGGTAAACCCTCATCTGGAGTATATGTCAAGCCCAGTAAAGACAAATTACTGCTTCCTCCAAGTTGGAAATAGTCCAATATAAATGACAGCCTTCAGGTGGCCAAAATAATAGTGCTATTTTGAGGCCCAATATCTGTCTCTGCTATCATTTTAAACATTCAGCAATGGCAGTAACTGAATCAGCCTCACTGAGAGAAATTCCATGTTATTGGACATATGAATATATTCCATCTCTGCCACCATGATCCCTCTGTTCATGGGATTTGGGGGCGCTCAATAGAGGAGTTGTCTGACATGCAGAATATGGGTGATCCTGACACATGATACTGTAGAAGATGGTGATTTCTGGCAGGTATTATTGTGACATGAAAAATCCTCATAGTTCATGTCCCTCCCATAGGTCCATCACGTATTTCTTCCCTGAAACTTGTTTTTAGTGATCCTGTCTTATTTAGTTCAGGTCCTGATGAAATGACCCTGAAATTATCCACAGTCCAGAAATTCATGTATGTAAAAACCCCAGACTACCTCTAATTCACAGGAAGTGGATAGAAAGGTATACTCCTCACTGCTCTCCTCACTGTGAAGATTTTCCTTCACTATTATATCTTCGAGGCATCCTTAAATGTAGCTTTTATATGTCTCCACTATTCATCTGACTACTGCCAATATATTGTGGAAACCCATCTGTGAATCAGTCCCAAGTCCCTTCTTTTTTATCAGTTGGCTGTAGGAAGGTTTTCATAAAGCCACAGATTTGCATTAAGGATGAGCAACAATACAGCAGAGGTAGTTGTCATGGGACTCTGTTCATGTAATTTACTTGTGCTTTCTAGACCTGATTAAGTCTGGTTTAACTAAAGGATGGCTGCAGGACACACATGCCTTATTAACATGGTTGATGAGATCAAACATAGCTCATGGTGAGCATAAAAGTATCGATTAATTTGTGGTCCTGCTTAGGAAATCTTTCACTTCTAGGACGTGGTAGCATCCCAGGTGCTATAAACAAATAAAGAGTAGTTCTATGACAAAGAATGCATATTCTTTCCCCCAAACCTTAGAAATTATTGCTACTCTCATATTAGGGCTTGATATATATCATCTAGCATCCTTACTTTTCTTGGTATATCACTGAATATGCTACAGTGTACAACACAAGAAAAAGAAAAAGTTTACCATAGCCTGGAAATGTGGCTTTTTTCCCTCTGGAACTTACTTTAATTTAGCAAACTTTCAGGTAACCCAGTGAATAGGTTGGAACAGTTTTCCAAGTGTAGTCATTGTTTTTCAAAATCTAGAGTTGTCAATCAAGACCTGGGTCTTTTACTTAGTGGTTGGAGGTACAAGGATAAAGATCTTATCCATGTAAAAGGATAGTGAATATGTAATGAGAATATATATGTATCTTACATGGCATCTAGGGAACTTGACACTTCCAGCTCAACAGATCAATTTAACTTGATGTAATCAATATAGCAAATTACTGGTATCTTCTATGGATTATTGAGATCATAAATGCCCTATATACAGTATTATGTAGAAAGCAAGAGAGTTGATGTAATACTTACATAAAACCATGAAGGTGGAACTATCGTCCTTGGTCCTTACCATATAAACACACACACACTTAATGGAGATTGAAAATTTACTTATTTATTATTTTCCAAACCAATAGATGCACACCTAAATCTCCAATGATAATGTCTATAATAAGCTTTCCTAGTCAGGGTATCACATGTAGACATAGCAGTTTCAATTCAAAATCAGGCTACCACCTGTTAAATATACAGGAGTCCACGTTTATGTGCCATGATCCATCACTGTTGTGCTAAAGCCGTGTAAGCAAATTAAATGCCGATATCTAGGAATCACAACTACTACATTTTTCATATCTTTGACAGTAATACACATCTCTTCAATAATTCCAGAAATGCAGTATTGCTGTTGATTTCATGCTTGTTGGAATGGGAGACAAGTTCAGTTCAGTTTCATTTGGCTCTCCTACACAAATTTGAAAAGCAAGACAAGGGGTGCTCTATCACTAACTGTGTTTTTTCCACTTATATATCAGGAACGGGATAAATATCCACAAATTTCATTATGAACCAGTGAGCACACTGTGAGTTGGGTTGGGTCAGAACTCAGTTTATCACCTGACCTCCATATCTCTCATGCTAACAACTTGAGAGGGTATCATTTCTGTTTAATAGATGTTATTGATACCTCAGACCACTTATCTAGATGTTTTTGAAGTGTCTGAATGTTACCCCAGGTCAGTGTCAGATTCAATAATTCTGTTGCTGATTCAAGACTCTTATAAGATACACATATGCATGTGCACGTGCACACACACACACACACATTCATTCATTCATCTGTCATCTACCTATCTATATCTATAAATATTTTTTGACATAGCATTAAGTGAAAGAAGTGTGAGAACATTTCCCAGTTTGTGGATTTTCAATTTTCCCTTGTGAAGGTTGAGTTGCTATATTTATAGAAGCTTGAGAAGCTGGAGTTACTAGGTCTTCTTAATGATTCATACATTTTATCATAGTAAATATCTTTTAATCCCTGATAGTATTCTTGACTTCTTTTTCTGATATTATTATAACTAAATCCATTTCTTTTTGATCAGTATTCTCCCCTTAGATTCTTTCTGTCACTTATACTTCAGGCTTTCTATGTCCTGTTAAATTGGGTATGTCATAAATAAATAATAATAATTGTCTATTTAGCTAAATTAAATCTTACGTTTAATGTATTTATAGTGATTTTAATTTTAACATTTTTCTTTCTTAAGAGCTGCATTGGATATTTTGCAAATAGATATAGACTTTTTCTTGATTTTGTCTTTATTTTATAAAATAATTTTATATAATTTCTTTACATTTAGAACTGATTTTTCAAAAATCACTGGATTTATTGAAGGATATGGTATGTCTATCAGTTCCTCTTTTTTTTAGCTGACTTTTATTTATGTTTGACTTCATTTCATCTATAGTTCATCTTTGATATTGAGGTCTTTTTTTTTTTTCAATTTAGTTTGTTGAAATTCTGAAAGCTTAAGTAGAGAATAATTTCATCTAAAATAGGTTTAAATGTGCTTCTTCTGGGTTCCAAGGAACACTATTAACCTGGGAAACTATCTTGAACTTAGCTTCAATTTATCAATATACGATTTTTATGATTAGAGATCTACTTCTAATTTGAACTTCAGACCCAAGTGAGATCTGTAATTGCAAACGTGCAGGGTATATTATTATTAACCCCCAGCCACAGCATAAAAATATGATTTCTTACAGCCTTCCATTAGTGATAGGCACCTTTTTGTACCCTCCTGTTTTAGCCCCCAGTGAGACTCTACACTTAATATACAGGTGTAAGATTCATCGCCAACTTAGCAAAAGTCCATGATTTAGTCAGTTTTTCCTAAACTGATATTGAATTTGCTTCTAAGACAGTCTCAGATTTCTTTGACTAAAATCACTTCTCTGATTACAAGTCATCTTTTGTTGTTTTTATTGTTTTGTGTTTTATCTCTTTGGTGGGAGAACTTAATTGCCTGCCTTATCTTCTTACAATCTCAGCAATGTATTAACTTTTATGTTATTTTATCCTCTCTCTAGTAATACTGTGGACTGGTATTCTTTTTAAAGCCTACACTAATACACTTATTTATATATTTTGTAAAAGGTATGTTTATATTCTTAATATCATTTTTTTTTCTTTTTAGCACCTTGGTAAAATCCACCATGTACAGACAGACATAAGGAAGACCAGGAGTTTATTCATCGTCAGAAACTCATCCTATTAGAAGCACCATGTGTTGGATAATGCGATAATATCTAATTGACCCAATCAGATTCTGTAGCAGATAGAATTCCCTTGGAAACAGACTCTAAGAATCTGAGATTTGTATGTAGTAGAGCTATTAATGTGTGTTCTTGGGAACAATATCTGTTAATAATACAGTAAAACAATGCAGGAAGAAATACAACATAGTTCTCCAAAGAAAATACATCTAAATTTAGTTGAATTTCCCTAATGTCTTGTAATCATGAAAAACTATATATGGAGTCCCTATGATTACTGTACTTACCTATGGGGTAGTACTGCTCTTATATTTCCATCAGTTCTATCAATCTTCATGTCCTAAGCCTTAATACATTTTTTTATCAAGAAATCCAGTAATTTCCTAGCGTCCTTACAGTAGATATGGTTGTTTGCTTAAGCCATAGCATTGCTTCCTTTTACTTACAATTCTGATTTTGATTAGATATCAACCTTCCCACAGGTAGCTTGGATATCCATAGGCTGTGGATGACACATTGGAAACCAATAATGTGCCATTCATCAAACATTCAGGTTAAGCTGTCATTCTACTTGTCAGTGATCTTTTTTTTTTTTTTCAGGAATAGAAATGCAGTGAAATTCAGATCACAGAGAATCATAAAGAAATTTGCTTTTGGAAAAATCATTTCTCTGTAATTAGCAATGATTTCCAGAAACATTTCTTCTTCTATCACTGATGTGAAGGAAAATGCAGGTAATCATGATCATTCTTGGCAGTAATTCTACAAGTATGTACAGAACCAATTTTAGGGTGGCATCAATACTGTGTCCAGGAGAGCTGAGAGATAGTAAAACTTGAGCCTTTATGAGCTCCTAAATTGATAAATTCTGAAGATTGTCTTTCTCCTAGACTTCTTCTGTATCAGCTTATTCATAGCAATCATATTTAAGCTGTTTGAATCAGAGTTCCTTGAGTCAGCATCCTAAATGAATAAAATATTTGTGTTAGAAATGGAAATCTGAAAATAACATTCTAAAATATGGAATTGAGTAAAATTGATACAAGGCAATAAGGATAATATTTTTCTGTCACAGGAATCTTAAAATACTAGTTATTCTACAGAAAAGTTCTGTTTAACTATTGCCTATTGTATATTGAGATGTATCAACTTTTGATGATGGCTGAGTCATCATGAATCCTAGTAGGAAATATTTATGAGATTGAACTAGGTTGAATCTTTTCTTTCACATTAGATAACACCTTAAAATATGGAGAAAACTTATGTCTGCAAGTGACTCATATGAAATCTGAGTGAGAAAAATATGTCTCTGCTAAGAGAGGTCATCTTCACTTATGGATTATAATCAAAACAATTGGCAGTTTAGTAATCAGGGGCCTGGATGATTTAGAAAAACCTAAGGCTTGTAAGAACGATACTCTAAACGTTTGGGAATCTGAGAGAAAATAAGATTAGAACAAAACACTTGTCCCCCCAAACCTCTTCCAAGCACCTCCTGTAAAGCATTGTGTGACTGATGAAGGGCACAGTCTGATTATTGTGAAGATACAGCTGTCTAAAGCAGCGATATTCGTGCCAGAGGCAGTTGGTTAAATCACCTGGTAACTGAGACCAAGAGGAAAGGAAAGTGTTACATTAAGGTCTCATGGCACAGACAGAGCACAGAGCTTGTTATCATAAACCAGAGACTTCCAGATTCATAGGCCCAAATAATTGCTGATTGTGTATTAGTAGTCATGCAGTTAATTGAAAACAAGTAGACTGTATAACTAGTTTTAAAAGAAATGTATACCAAAGTGACCCCAAGCCTGGTTAGAGTATATGATTGCTAAACCTTCTAAAGTAAACACTAGTCCCAAGAATTTTCACCTACAGAAAGTACGTTGCTAAAGTGGTGCAGACCCAGAAAAGAAATTTTACACTGTCCACTCTAAGGTCACAGAGACAACAGACATGGCTATACTCTGAGGGAGGAGGATAAAATCTCTCTGATTCACAAGCTATGAAAATCACTTCACTGACAGAACAGGAAGTTTTTGTATCCCTGTCCAACAAGTAAAGTATATTATAGACAACTGCATATTTTCCCGTTGTCCACCTTTACAAAAGGGAGTTTTTTATTGTAATTATCATGCTTTTTACCACTTTGTGTACAGTTAAGGAAGATAAATCACTTTATCACTGGACCATTGGGAGCCATGTCAGAGGACTGAACACTGCCCAGAGATCTTGTACTTCAGAATAAATGCAGTAATTGACTTTGGATTTTCTCCCTTTGGGAAGGAATTAAGACATATTTCAAGTGGGCATGAATTTTTTTTAATGTATTGTAGAATGTGTGGAATGAAAATATGTATGTGGAATAAGTTCTTGGATAGCCAAAGAGCTTGTAATATTGGATTTTAACTGTTGCTTATCCATTTATATTCCATATTCCCCCTTCATTTCCCTACTAGAAACTGAATTCATTTTCCCCAAATATCCAGTTCATTCTATGAAGCTTATATAACTTAGTAGAGACTGAGTGGGCTCTGTTTAGTCTAAACCAATCACAATATTTATCTTTACACCTATCAGTGATTGGTTGGAAAATAGACATGGAATTTACTGAGAATTAAAAGAATTGGGAAGTCAGCTAAGGGCTTCTGGGAAAGTTCTTCTTTGCTCTTCAGTCAGGAACAGGAATAAGCCTCTAAAACTGATTGCTACTGGCAGTCACCTTGTAACCCTGAGGGCAACCAGTCTTAGCATAAAGCCAAGCTGAGGACAAAAGAGATAAAAGACAGATAAAACCAATGACTCTGATGACCTCATTAAGTCATGTATTCAGTGAGCTTAGAAATCTGCTCCAACTTCCAGTTTTATGAGACAATAGATGATCTCATTGTTTTAGCAAGTTTATAAAAAATTCCTATTAATTAATCCAAAAGCATTCTAAATAATATAATATTCCCCATCTATTCCTTCTGGAAAACCTAGAGGGTGCTTGTGAAGAGATTCTATATAGGACAGTTTTCCAGGGGTAACCACAGTAATTCCATACATCAAGCATCTCTGTGGCCTAGTTTTACAGAAAACTAAGTGCTTTTTACTCCATCTGTCCTCTTTTATGATAACCCCCTGTAAGACAAAATGGTCTATATATGTCTGTACTCCATTTCTGGACTATTCAGGTACTTAGCCATGTGACTTCAGGTTTCCTTGAAGAGCAAAAAATTACACTGGGTATTTATTTCAGTGTCTGGACAGCTCATGATAAGAATATTCTATTTCATTTTAGTTTTGTCAATAGGGAGGGTTGTGTGCCCAGAGGAAAATGATAACCAAAACAGTATAATGTTTTCTCATGCTTGAGAATACTAATGCTGTTAAATATTTCTTCTGAAACACTATGTGTAATGAATGACTGGAATTCAATCCTAGGTGTAAACTTTAATTTACTCCATCTTTCCCCAATTTTTATACTTACATATTTTGTTGTCCTTTGCTTTTGTAAGTAATGCCTCTATAAGTATTTTTATACAAAATCAGTATTATTCAATAGAAGTATTTTTGAATTCCTATCTTGAGCAAGATGCTTATGTATTTCAAATTTAGTACTAGGTGTTCATTAGGAAATTTGATTCTTGATATCATGGAGCTTACAAAGTACTGAGGAGAGAGATGCGAAATAAAATCTCACAATAACATATTTTTCCGTGATGAATACTATCCAAAAAACATATAGTATTTTATGAGACTAAGAGTGAAAGAACAAATGTGTTTTCCATTAAGAAAAAAATCTGAGAGAGACCTTCAAGATTGCAGAGGAGTAACACGTGGAGATCACCTTCCTCCCCACAAATACATCAAAAGTACTTCTACATGTGGAACAACTCCTACAGAACACCTACTGAACGCTGGCAGAAGACTTCAGACTTCCCAAAAGGCAAGAAAATCCCCATGTACCTGGAGAGGGCAAAGAAAAAACAGAGACAAAAGAATGGGAACAGGACCTGCACCTCTGGGAGGGAGCTGTGAAGGAGGAAAAGTTTCCACACACTAGGAAGCCACTTCACTGACGGAGACGGGGATGGGGTGTGTGTGGGGGAAGCTTCAGAGCCACGGAGGAGAGTGCAGCAATGGGTGCAGAGAGCAAAGCGGAGAGATTCCTGCAAAGAGGCTCAGTACTGACCAGCACTCACCAGCCTGAGACGCTTTGCTCACCCGCCGGGGGGCTGGGGACTGGGAGCTGAGGATCGGGCTTCCGAGGTCAGATCCCAGGGAGAGGACTGGGGTTGGCAGCGTGAAGACAGCGTGAAGGGGTTAGTGCACCACAGCTAGCTGGGAGGGAGTCCAGGAAAAGTCTGGACCTGCCTAAGAGGATGCGCAAGGAGAGGCACTTCCTGCTCTGTGTGCCCACAGACGGCAGAGCACAGCCTAAGCAAGCTCCAGAGATGGGCATGAGCTGCAGCTATCATCTCAGACCCCAGAGTCAGGCACGGACCACTAATGCTGCCGCCACTGCCACCAAAAATCCTGTGTGCAAGCACAGGACACTACCACATTCCCCCAGGAGCCTGTGTAGCCCACCACTGCCAGTGTCCCATGATCCAGGGACAACTTCTCCAGGAGAACACAAGGCATGCCTCAGGCTGTTGCAATGTCAGGTCAGCTTCTCCCCCTGCAGGCTCACCCCGCATTCCAATTATGACTATCATACCTTTCCTCCTCTCCGACCTGAGTGATCAAGAGAGCCCTAATAAGCTGCTACTTTAATCCTTTCCTCTCTGGGCGGGAAACAGATGCCTGAGGGTGGCCTACACACAGAGGCAGGGCCAAAACCAAAGCTGAACCCCAGGAGCTGTGCGAGCAGAGGTTAGAAAGGGAAATTTCTCCGTGCATCCTCAGGAGCAGCGGATTAAATCCCTGCAATCGACCTGATAAACCCTGCATCTGTGGAATACCTGAATAGACAATGAACGTTCCCAAAATTGTGGTGGTGGACTTTGGGAGCAACTGTAGATTTGGGGTTTGCTTTCTGCATCTGATTTGTTTTTGGTTTTATGTTTAACTTACTTTAATTTTTAGTGCTTGTTATCATTGGTGGATTTGTTTATGGGTTTAGTTGCTCTCTCTCTTTTTTTTTTTTCTTTTAATGAGTGTGTGTGTGTGTGTGTATGTTTCTTTGTGTGATTTTGTCTGTTTAGGTTTACTTTTACCTAGGGTTCTGTCTGTTCGCTTTTCTGTTATTTTTTTTTGTTTGCTTGTTTGTCTTCTCTTTTAATAAGTGTGTGTGTCTGTATGTTTCTTTGATTTTATCTGTTTAGTTTTGCTTTTACCATTTGTTTTGGGGTTCTATCTGTTTGTTTTTTTCTTCCTTTTATTTCAAAGCATGTGGATGGCAGGGTCTTGGTGATACAGCCAGGTGTTGGGCCTGGGCTTCTGAGGAGGGACAGCCGAGTCCAGGACATTGGAAAACCAGAGACCTCCCAGCCCCATGTAGTATTAATTGGCAAGAGCTCTCCCAGAGATCTCCATCTCAACACTAAGACCTAACTCCACCCAATAGCCAGCAAGCTCCAGTGCTGGATGCCCCATGCCAAACAACTAGCAAGACAGGAACACAACCCCACTCGTTAACAGAGAGGCTGCCTAAAGTCATACTAAGTTCACTGACACCACAAAACACACCACCGGATGGAGCCCTGCCCACCAGAAGGACAAGATCCAGCCCCATCCACCAAAACACAGGCTCCAGTCCCCTCCACCAGGAAGCCTACACAGCCACTGAACCACCCTCACCCACTGGAGATAAACACAAAAATAGCAGGAATGACGAACCTGCAGCCTGCGCAAAGGAGACCCCAAACAGAGTAACTTAAACAAAACAAGAAGACAGAGAAATATGTAGCAGATGAAGAAGCAAGGTAAAAACCCACCAGACCAAACAAATGAAAGGGACATAGGCAGCCTACCTGAAAAAGTATTCAGAGTAATGATAGTAAAGATCCAAAATCTCAGAAATAGAATGGAGAAAATACAAGAAACGTTTAACAAGGACCTAGAAGAACTAAAGAGCAAACAAACAATGATGAACAACAAAAGAAATGAAATTTAAAATTCTCTACAGGGAATCAATAGCAGAATAACTGAGGCAGAGGAATGGATAAGTGACCTGGAACATAGAATGGTGGAAATAACTGCCACAGAGCAGAATAAAGAGAAAAGAATGAAAAGAATTGAGAACAGTCTCAGAGACCTCTGGGACAACATTAAACACACCAACATTCAAATTACAGTGGTCCCAGAAGAAGGAGAGAAAAAGAAAGTGTCTGAGAAAATATATGATGAGTTTACAGCTGAAAATTTCCCTGACATGTGAAAGGAAATAATCAAGTCCAGGAAGCACAGAGAGTCCCATACAGGATAAAGGCAAGGAAAAACATGTCAAGACACATTAATCAAACTATCAAAAATTAAATACAAAGAAAAAATATTAAAATCAACAAGGGAAAAGCAAGAAATAACATACAAGGGAATGCCCATAAGGTTAACAGCTGATCTTCCAGCAGAAACACTGCAAGGCAGAAGGGAGTGACAGGACATATTTAAAGTGCTGAAAGGGAAAAACCTACAACCAAGATTCCTCTACCCAGCAAGGATCTCATTCAGATTCGACAGAGAAATTAAAAGCTTTACAGACAAGCAAAAGTTAAGAAAATTCAGCATTACCAAACCAGCTTTACAAGAAATGCTAAAGGAACTTCTCTAGGCAGGAAACACAAGAAAAGGAAAAGACCTGCAATAACAAGCCCAAAACAATTAAGAAAATGGTAATAGGAACATACATATGGATAATTACCTTAAATGTAAATGGATTAAATGCTCCAACCAAAAGACACAGACTGTCTGAATGGATACAAAAACAAGACCAATATATGTGCTGTCTGTAAGAGACCCACTTCAGACCTAGGGACACATACAGACTGAAAGTGAGGGGATGGAAAAAGATACACCATGTAAACAGAAATCAAAACAAAGCTGGAGTAGCAATTCTTAAATCAGATAAAATAGACTTTAAAATAAAGACTATCAAGGGATCAATCCAAGAAGAAGATATAACAATTGTAAATATTTATGCATCCAACATAGGAGCACCTCAATACATAAGGCAAATGCTAACAGCCATAAAATGGGAAATCGACAGTAACACAGGAATAGTAGGGGACTTTAACACCCCACTTTCACCAATGGACAGATCATCCAAAATGAAAATAAATAAGGAAACACAAGCTTTAAATAACAAATTAGACCAGATACACTTAATTGATATTTATAAGACATTCCGACCAAAAACAACAGAATACACTTTCCTCTGAAGTGCACATGGAACATTCTCCAGGATAGATCATAACTTGGGTCACAAATCAAGCCTTGGTAAATTTAAGAAAATTGAAATTGTATCAGGTATCTTTCCTTATCACAAAACTATGAGACTAGATATCAATTACAGGAAAAAATCTGTAAAAATACAAATGCATGGAAGCTAAATTATACGCTACTAAATAACCAAGAAATCACTAAAGAGATCAAAGAGGAAATAAAAAAATACCTAGAGACAAATGAAAATGAAAACATAATGGCCGAAAACCTATGGGATGCAACGAAATCAATTCTAAGAGGGAAGTTTATAACAATACAATCCTACCTTAAGAAACAAGAAAAATCCAAACAACCTAACCTTACACCTAAAGCAATTAGAGAAATGGGAAAAAAAAAAAAACACCCAAAATTAGCAGAAGGAAATAAATCATAAAGATCAGATAAGAAAGAAGTGAAAAAGAAATGAAGGAAACAATAGCAAAGATCAATAAAACTAGAAGCTAGCCAAACTTATCAGGAAAAAAAGGGAGAAGACTCAAATCTACAGAATTAGAAATGAAAAAGGAAAAATAACAACTGACACTGCAGAAATACAAAAGGTCATGAGAGATTACTACAAGCAACTCTATGCCAATAAAATGGACAACCTGGAAGAAATGGACAAAATTCTTAGAAAAGTACAACCTTCCAAGACTGAACCAGGAAGATATAGAAAATATGAACAGACCAATCACAAGCTCTGAAATTGAAACTGTGATTAAAAATCCTCCAACAAACAAAAGCCCAGGACCAGATGGCTTCACAGGTGAATTCTATCAAACATTTAGAGGAGAGCTAACACATATCCCTCTCAAACGTTTCCAAAATAGAGCAGAGGGAGGAGCACTCCCAAACTCATTCTACGAAGCCACCATCAGCCTGCTACCAAAACGAGAAAAGATGTCACAAAAAAACAAAATTACATGCCAATATCACTGATGAACATAGATGCAAAAATATTCAACAAAATTCTAGCAAACAGAATCCAACAGCACATTAAAAGGATTATGTAGCATGATCAGGTGGGGATTATCCCAGGAATGCAAGGATTCTTCAATATATGCAAATCACTCAATGTGATGCATCATATTAACAAATTGAAGCATAAAAACCATATGATAATCTCAATAGATGCAGAAAAAGCTTTTGACAAAATTCAACACCGATTTATGATAAAAACTTTCTAGAAAGTGGCCATAGAGGCAACCTACCTCAACATAATAAAGACCGTATATGACAAACCCACAGCCAACATCATCCTCAATGGTGAGAAACTGAAACCATTTCCTCTAAGATCAGGAACAAGACAAGGTTGCCCACTCTCACCACTGTTATTCAACATAGTTTCGGAAGTTTTAGCCACAGCAATCAGAAAAGAAAAAGAAATAAAAGGAATCCAAATTGGAAAAGAAGAAGTAAAGCTGTCACTGTTTGCAGATGACATGATACTATACATAGAGAATCCTAAAGATGCTACCAGAAAACTACTAGAGCTAATCAATGAATTTGGTAAAGTAGCAGGATACAAAATTAATGCAAAGAAATCTCTTGCATTCCTATACACTAATGATGAAAAATCTGAAAGAGAAGTTAAGGAAACACTCCCATTTACCATTGCAACAAAAAGAATAAAATACCTAGGAATAAACCTACCTAAGGAGACAAAAGACCTGTTTGCAGAAAACTGTAAGATACTGATGAAAGAAATTAAAGATGATACAAACACATGGAGAGATATACCATGTTCTTGGATTGGAAGAATCAACATTGTGAAAATGACTCTACTACCCAAAATAATCTACAGATTCAATGCAATCCCTATGAAACTACCAATGGCATTTTTCACAGAAGTAGAAACAAAAATTTTACAATTTATATGGAAACACAAAAACCCTGAATAGCCAAAGCAATCTTGAGAAAGAAAAACAGAGCTGGAGGAATCAGGCTTCCTGACTTGAGACTATACTACAAAGCTACAGTAATCAAGACATTATGATACTGGCACAAAAACAGAAATATAGATCAATGGAACAGGATAGAAAGCCCAGAGATAAACCCATTCACATATGGTCATCTTATTTTTGATAAGGGAGGCAAGAATAGACAATGAAGAAAAGACAGCATCTTCAATAAGTGGTGCTGGGAAAACTGGACAGCTACATGTAAAAGAATGAAATTAGAACACTTCTTAACACCATACACAAAAATAAACTCAAAATGGATTAAATACCTAAATGTAATTCCAGACACCGTAAAACTCTTAGAGGAAAACATAGGCAGAACACTCTGTGACATAAATCACAGCAAGATCCTTTTGGACCCACCTCCTAGAGAAATAGCACTAAAAACAAATGGGACCCAAATGAAACTTAAGAGCTTTTGCACAGCAAAGGATACCATAAGCAAGATGGAAAGTCAACCCTCAGAATGGGAGAAAATGTTTGCAATCGAAGCAACTGACAAAGGATTAATCTCCAAAATGTACAATCAGCTAATGCAGCTCTATATCAGAAAAATAACCCAATCCAAAAATGGGTAGAAGACCTAAATAGACATTTCTCCAAAGAAGATATACAGATTACCAACAAACACATGAAAGGATGCGCAACATCACTAATCATCAGAGAAATGTAAATCAAAACCACAGTGAGATATCACCTCACACTCGTCACGATGGCCATCATCAAAAAATCTACAAACAAACCCTGGAGAGGCTGTAGAGAAAAGGGAACCCTTTTGCACTGTTGGTGGGAATGTAAACTGATACAGCCACTATGGAGAACAGTATGGAGGTACTTTAAAAAACTAAAAATAGAACTACCATATGACCCAGCAATCCCACTACTAGGCATATACCCTGAAAACCCATAATTTAGAAAAAGAGATGTACCACAGTGTTCATTGCAGCACCATTTACAATAGCCAGGACATGGCAGCAACCTAAGTTGTCCATCGACAGATGAATGGTTAAAGAAGATGTGGCACATATATACAATGGAATATTACTCAGCCATAAAAAGAAATGAAATTGAGTTATTTGTAGTGAGATGGATCAACTAGAGTGTGTCATACAGAGTGAAGTAATTCAGAAAAAGAAAAACAAGTACCATATGCTAACACGTATATATGGAATCAGGAAAAAAATGGCTCTGATGAACCTAGGATCAGAACAGGAATAAAGACGCAGACATAGAGAATGGACTTGGGGACATGGTGGGGGGAGGTTAAGCTGGGATTAAGTGAAAGAGTGGCCTTGACATATATACACTACCAAATGTAAAATAGATAGCTAGTGGGAAGCAGCTGCATAGCACAGGGAAATCAGCTCGGTGCTTTGTAACCACCTAGAGGGCTGGGATAGGGAGGTTGGGAGGGAGGTGCAAGAGGGAGGGGATATGGGGATATATGTATACATATACATATATGTATACATATAGCTGATTCACTTTGTTATACAGCAGAAACTAACACAACATTGTAAAGCAATTATACTCCAATAAAAGTGTAAAAAAAATTAAATAAAATGAAATAAAAATTAACAAAAAAAAATCCTTTGAGAGGGACTAATGTTTTTACTGAAGTTTGAGTGCGTTGTTGAGGAGAGGGGGCTTTTCAGGGAGAAGAAACATCTTTCAATGATGTCTAAGTGTCGGAAAGAGCTTTCTGCACTAGAGAAGCTTGAAGAAATATACTGTGCTTGAAGAGGCAAGAAAGTATACAAGATAAAGGTGAAGAATTGGAAGGAACTAGAATATGCAAATCTCAGATTATGTGAGGAATATACTGGTGTAGCAATTACAGATTGCTTAATATAATAACTGTTTTACATACTTAAAAATATCTGGTGTAGGGAATTAGAATTTTACACAGTATTATTCTTAGTTACCAAGACATAATGTAACTCAACATCATTTGTCTAAGAAATTTATAAATAATAGATTGGCTGCAGTGTGTAGGGGGAGAATGTACCCAAAAGGAGCCCAGGTTTCTGATGTGTATAACTGGATAGGAAAAGCAGAGAAATGGTTGTTACAAAGAAATTAAGCATTTGATTTTGAAGAAAGAAAATGAAATGTGGTATAATATTTAGTATAGAGAAAAACAGAAGAGCCTTGTGTGTTGATACAGTTATGGTCTACTGGAAAATCCCAAGTGAAGAAACTAAAATACAATAAAGTAATAATGATTAGATTTTCTATGTATTTCTTTATAATAGCTCAGCAAACATTTTTCATAAAGGGCCAGAAAATAAATATTTTAGGTTTTGAAGCCATATGGTTTCTATCTCAACTCTAGAAATCTACCATTGTAGAATTGAAGTAAGCATAGTCTATAGGTAAAAGAATGAGACAAAACTCCACAGATGGATTGAAATTTAATTACGAAGTGTTATCTGGAACTCTATTTCAATAAATTTGAAAACATAATAATTTATGTGTAAAATACCAATCTTTATTTTAAATTAATTAGGATACTTGAATAGATCAATCACCTTAGAAAAGAGATGCAGAAAAAGATTTTGCATCTTTTTTTCAACATTCATTCATAATAAAACCTTTCAACAAAGTGTAGAAGGAACTTACCTCAACACAATAAATGTTGTATATGAGAAGCCCACAGCTAATATAATAATTAATGGTGGAAAATGGAAAGCTTTTGTTCTAAGATCTGGCACATGGCAAGGATGCCCGCCCTTGCCAATTCTATTTAACATAGTACTGGAATTTCTAGCCAGAGAAAGTAGATAAGAAAAAGGAATAAAAATCATCCAAATAAGAAAGAAAAAATAAAATAATCTCTGTTTTCAGATAATACAGTCATATCTGTAGAAAAATCTAAGGATTCAATAAAAAAAATCTGTTAGTATAATAAACAAATCCAGTAAATTGCAGGGTACAAAATCACTGTACAGAAATCAGTCACATTTTCCATAGTCAATAATAATGTATTGCATATTTAAAAGTTGCTAAGAGAGTAGATCTTAAAAGTTCTAATCACAAGAAAAAAATTTTTTAACTTTGTATGGTGATGGATGTTAACTAGACTTATGGTGATGAGCTTTCTGCAATATATACAAATATCGAATTATTACATTGTACACCTGAAACTAATATAGTGTTATATGTCCATCATAACTGAAAAAAAATCAGTCATATTTCTACACATAAACAATAAACTGTTCAAAAAGAAAATTAAGAAAAATTTCCCATTCACAGTAACAACCAAAAGGATAAAATACTTGAGGATAAACTTAACCAAAGAGGTGAGACACAGTCAAATGGAAAGATATCCAGTGTTTGTAGATTG
>NW_021703768.1:24868041-24917000 GCF_005190385.1 Monodon monoceros | reverse complement strand
AGATTTTTAACCTCCTAATTATCTAATCTTTAATTATTGGTTTTTCATTCTGAACATGATGTTATCAAAATATAAAGGACTTTCTACCAAAATAGTTCTGTGTTTTTAAACACACTTAAGTTGTTTATAAAGCTTCTCTTCAAAAGCTTAAATATTGATATTTGAAGAGAGGTAGCAAAGAGAAAATTCACACTGCCATGTGGGAACTTTTATTTTATTATTTTGCTGTTCTAGTTTCCCATTAGTAAATTTCACTTTGGTAAATTTTTAAAACCACCACTTATTTTCTTTTCCAGTTTTATTGAGAAATAATTGATGTATATTACTGTATAAGTTTAAGGCACACAGCATGATGGTCTGAATTACATGTATTCTGAAATGATTATCACAGTGGTTTCAGCTGATATCCATCATCTCATATAGCTACAATAAAAAGAAAAGAAATAAGAAAAAAATATTCTCATTGTGATAAGAACTCTTAGAATTTACTCTTTTAACAACTCTCTGATATATCATACAGCAGTGTTAACTGCTATTAATTTTTTAATAAACATCTCTGTTAATTGAGATAAAGTTTAACACATTCCTGGACACAAGGTGCTGACACAACTTGGAATCCATGTGTCTTTTACCATTGACTCTCGTTTCCAAAGGAATTTAACATACGAAAGTTCTTATACATTTTGAGTTTGATGTTTTTTAATACATTATAGATAAATAGACATAATAGATAAATTTTGATTAAAAATTGAAGAATCAAAGAAACCCATGTATTCAGTACCCTAGAAACCTCAAACCAAAAGGAAATAGTAAACATGATCACAAAAGGAAATAATATGGAAGGAAAGCACAGGCTTTTATAAGTTGTCCTAGAATCATCTTCTCTTACATTATAACTTTAATGACTTTAAACTCATTTAATCTACATGTATTTAGTCAGCTTTTTTCAGTGATTATAGAACAATCTCTTAAATGATTTATGATTAAAATTGACTAATCTGGACAGGAAAATCTCTTTATATAATAAAAAAGTTCCATGTGAAATACTCTATTTAAATTAAGAGGAACAGTTATGGAAAATTCCTACCACGTAGTGACCTGGCACAATGAAAGTACTCAGATATGTTTACTGAATAAGTTATAAAATGATAATAAAAAGTTAGCAGAGCAAATAAAGATGAATAAATTAGATCCACATTTTTGAGTCTAGATTGACAAGATTATTAATATTTGCTTAATATCATTAGGTACTTGCTGTGTTTCAAGCTTTATTCTAACTATTTTACATTAATTACTCCTCCCAACACCCTTATGAGATAGTTGTACTTTATAAGAGCTTTGCCACTTCTGATAAATGTTTGCTTTCTATTTGATTCATATGTATTTCTAAGTTTGACTACAAGCCTATCAATATTTAAGATACTCATACCCATTGCATTGAATTAAAGGATTTGGGTGGCTAATCAAGGACAAGACATATGCTAGGAGGTGGCAGTAGCACACAAGGAGCTGCATTGTGGGCAGCACTGGGACAGGATGCATGTGAGGGGAAATCCCTCACAGCAGGAGACCTCTTAGACACAGCAGCCTAGGTCCGCCATCCATAAATGGAAGAGGACAAATAAATGACTGGGGAAGAGAGCTGGAGAGGAGGCTTAAGTGTCTAGGTGATGCCTGGGTCAGAGGGCTTTCAAAGCCAGCAGGGGCTTGGGATCTTTAAAGGGCCATGGTTTCCCTTATTTATGGCTAGTAGATGTTGGGTGCAGTTTCTTGGGGTTTGCAGAGAAGACTGGCTTCTAAATGACTAAAAATAGGCCTATTGGGGCTATATTTAAAGCAATTGGATGTGTAAGAATTTGAGTTTAGCACCAGTAGGCTTTTGAGCTAACAGTCTAGACTGCTGTGATGAAGTAAACATGAGGGCCACAATAAACAGGGGACATCTTTGGCTCATTTGTATAACACCTATAGAGTAATATCTATTCATTCTTAAATATACAAAATAAAAAAGCATACATATTGCCGATTTTAAGTTGCTTGGGATGTATGTGTGTGTATATACATATAAATGTATATATTGCATGAGCTGTATTTTCAAGCACACGCACACACACACACATGCATGCATAAACCCTAAAACTATTAAATATATGAACAAAGCTTTCTACACACACTATCAAGTTTTCCTTAGGGGATTTTTTCCTTGTGTCTTTAGGCTTTAGGCAGTGGTATTAGGCAACTAGGGATGTCATAACAAAATGCCACAGAGTGGATGACTTAAACAACAGAAATGTATTTTCTCACAGTTCTGGAGGCTAGAGGTCAAGGTGATGGCAAGTTTGGCTTCTCCCTGAGACCTCTCTCCTTGGCTTCCTGCCTTCTGTGTCTTCATATGACCTTTTATTTGGTTTCTCTTCTTCTAATAAGAACACCAGTCTTATTGGGTTAGGGCCCCATCCTTATGATCTCATTTAACCTTAATTATCTCCATAAAGTCCCTAGTTCCAAATGCAGGCACAGTGGATGTTAGGACATCAATGTGTGGATTTAGGGGAGACATAATTCTGTCTATAAGTACACTTTACCTCTGGATTGCAATTTTGTATGATATATGTATTTAGATATAGAGCCAATAATATATGCCCTGCACGATTTCACTATTTTAATTGCATGTGTATTATATACCACATTTTTATTTAAACTTGGACAAGAATTGCAGGTTCATTTGGCTTATGAAATTCAGTTCATTTATAACCTGTTTCACACAGCACTTCAGAACAGAAAATTAACTTTCTTAGCTGAATAAAACCAAAATGGAAACAAAATTTTAGTTCCTAAAAGAGCTTTGTAAATGATTTTGTATTGCACATTTCATTTAATTTATTCCAACCAGGATTAAAATATGTTAAATACTCTTTTTGGTTGTGAAGATATTCACAACTATGAAATGAAGTGGCCATTGTATTCTTAAGAGCTCAACATAATTAAGACTATACTTTATTGAGATCAACCAATTCCATTAAAATATCACTAGAAATGAATAAATTGAAAGGATCCTCAGCGAAATGAGAAGGAATGATTATGAGTTACTGAAATTTGAGCTCTATGAAGGCAGTATTTTGTTGCTGTGGTTTTGTTCGTCTATACAAATAGGAGCAAAATCTGGTAGCATTACATTGAAAAATAACTCTATATTAAGTTTACACTTCCCCACAAATATTTGGCAATGTTTAACGTTGAATCTTCATGCCAGGAACTTTTCTAGGATTTAGGAATAGATCTCTTAATAAAATAAACTCCCTGCCCTCATAGAACTTCATTCTAGCATAGAGACAGAAAATGATCGAACACTTCCTTTAATTTGGGTTTCCCCTTTAGAGCTAGCCAGTGACCCTGACAGAAGTTTTTAAGTATTCAATGTATAAAAGTATATCTATAATGTCTGAACTGTAAAGTTCACATACAATAATTGTACCTACAGTTGCTACATTTCAGGGCACTATCATGTCGACCTACTCTATATGACTAAAATAATCAGCAATACAGTTCAGTTGTAGTTTCTAAATGTACTAGTGGTGAACAGAGGGCCAAAATGCAAGATGTCATATAAAAGAGTGGTAAAGAAATTAGTTTTTTGCTCTGTTTGACTCAGTTTTCTGCTGCGTACTTACTATGATATGAGACAATGTATTCTCTCTCTACAAAACTCAGGTGTTTCCTTTGTGAAATGAGAGAAATAATTAAAGGATGGCTCTGAGTATTATAGAAGATAATATGTGCATTGTACTTAACATGATACCTGGTATGTAAAATTCATTGAAATTCATGGTAGCTATTACTATTGCTAAAATGCAGATGTGTTGAAGGGGGCAAAAAGATGAGCTTTTTTTTCCATTTGGAGCAAATTTCTTAGATTTCACAACATGGATTAATTATTTTTAAATCAAACATTCCATTAGATATGGGAAATTTCCCATGACTACTATTATGCTAGTAATCACCCTAGAAACTGATAACTTAATCTTAGCTGTTTATGTTCAGAAAAAAAAATTGAGAATATTTTGATGTATTGTTTGTGGGGAGGTTTTTAGTAATTTCAGTTTTCTTGATACATTTGTATTCTCCATGTTTTATATGTGTTATTTTTGAAAAGTAAGAATGTAATTGGAGTGGCAGTTTACAGATAAGCAAGGAAAGGAGGCAGTTAAAAGTTTTTAAATAGTAAAAACTTTATAGTGGAAAAATTGGACAAACACTACCTCAGCCAGGTGGTCAAGGTCAACATCAACAGTGCTAAGTCATGTTCATAATATGTACCCTTGATATGACATGAAAGTGTCACTTTACTTCTATAGTTTTCCTTCCCCAAAATCCCAAACTCCAGTCTAATGAGAAAACATCAGTCAACTCTCAATTTAGGAACAGTCTACAAAATACCTGAACAGTTTTCAAATCTGTCAAGGTCTCCAAAATATACAAACAGCTCACATAGCTCAATATCAAAAAAGAAAAAAAAAAAATCAAAAAATGGGTAGAAGACCTAAATAAAAATTTCTCCAAGGAAGACACACAGATGGCCAAAAAGTGCATGAGAAAATGTTCAACATTGTTAATTATTAGAGAAATGCAAATCAAAACTACAATGAGGTATCACCTCACACCAGTCAGGATGGCCATCATCAAAAATTTTACAAACAATAAATGCTGGAGAGGGTATGGACAAAAAGGAACCATTCTACACTCTTGTTTGGAAGGTAAATTGGTACAGCCACTATGGAGAACAGTATGGAGGTTTCTTAAAAAACTGAAAATAGAGTTACCTTATGAGCCTGCAATCCCACTCCTGGGCATATATCCAGAGAAAACTATAATTCAAAAAGAACCAAGCACCCCGATGTTCATTGTAGAACTATTTACAGTAATCAAGACATGGGAGCAATCTAATGTCCACTGACAGATGAATGTATAATGAAGATATGGTGTATATACAATGGAATATTACTCAGCCATAAAAAGAATGAAATAACGCCATTTGCAACAACATGGATGGATTAAATATCCTCATACTTAGTGAAGTAAGCCAGACAGAGAAAGACAGTTATCATATGATATTGCTTGTATGTGGAATCTGAAAAACAAAGATACAATTGAGCTTATTTACAAATGAGAAATAGACCCATAGACATAGAAAACAAATTTATGGTTACCAAAGAGGAAAGGTGAGGAAGAGGAATAAATTAGGAGGTTGGGATTAACATATACATAGTTATATATTTTATATATAAAATAGATAACCAACAAAGACCTAGTGTATAGCACAGGGAGCTATACTCAATATTTTGTAATAACCTATATGGCCAAAGAATCTGAAAAACTATATATATATATATATATATATATAAGCTTCAGTTTATGTATGTATATAAACTGAATCACTGTTATGTATACCTGAAACTAACATGACATTGTAAATCAACTACACTTCAATAAAATTTTTAAAAATTAAAAAATAAACTTTCAAGGTCATCAGAAGTCAATAAAAGTATGATAATCTGTCACAGCTAAGAGGAGCCTAAGGTGACATTACAACTAAATGTAATGTGGTATCCTCAGTGAGTTCCTGGAAGAGAGAAAAGACATTAAGTAAAAATTAAGCAAATCTGAATAAAGTTTGGAACTTGTTAATAATTATTTAATAATTAACAATTTGGGTTCATTAATTGTGACAAGTGTACCATATTAATGTATGATGCTTTGATAGAGGCTACTGAATATGAACTATTTGGGAACTTTCTGTACCAGCTTCACAATTTTTCTGTAAAACTGTTCTAAAAAATAAAGTTTACTAATATATAATCAAAAAAATTTTTAATTCACATAGTTTGGATAGTTCAATGACAAAATGGTGGTGTTCAAAGAAGAAGTCTTGGAAATAAACACAAAATTAAAAGTCTACTTACAAAATGGATGGAACTATGCATGTAATTTTTCTTTGTAAAAATATCAGAATTTTGGAAATATTTACACAGTCAAAATAAAGGCAAAAGAAAATAAAAGTAAAAGCAGAAGATTTTTAAAAGTCATATCAAATGGATACTGTTGTCTACACTTGGCCAAAATTTTGCATCAAAATTAGTATTTTTATCTTGTGATTTTCTAAATATGTAACAACTGGTAGAACTTAGACCTGGCAAATGAGAGCAGACAGTAGTAAACAGTGCTCATAACTATATAACACCTAAATATTAGAGTGGTATTTCTAAAACAGAATGTCAGCTCAGCCCAAAGACAAAATGTTTAGATTGAGTACCTGAAGTCTTGCTATGTTACACAATGGGAAGAAAATTATATTACAAAAGCAGATACAATGCAAGTTTCCCAGACCAGATAATCTCAACAACTATAAAGCCCTAAATCTATACCAGCCATAAATGTAAAGGAAGGAAGGAAGGAGGGAGGGAGGGGCATTACAGCTCTTCTTGGCCTCACTACCTCACTTGCTGTCACTTGGGACTCCCCTTGCTCTTTGACTATGAAATGTGGTACATACATCTCCTCCTTTGGATAGCTTCCCTTCAAGACCTACTCAAAAATCACTTTTGCCAAGAAGTCTTTCATGAAACTACCAGAAAGAGTTAGCTGTCCCTCATCTGAGTCCCCATAGTATTGTGTTCATTTTGTCACTCCTTCAACAAATACTTAGCAATTACCTACTGTATTCCAGGCCTGTATTTGTATCTCTGTACCATCATTTCCTGAACTCTGACAGCCATGTCTGATTCCCCTGCTAGACTCAGACTAGTGCTTGGTGGTCTCCTCCTAAAATGAATGAGAAAATGGAATCAGCAGTTACTCCTCACAGCCTGCCTTGTTTGAGGTGTGTCCTGCTATAAACCATACGTTACAAATGTGAAAAATGAGACACAAGCATGCAAGGTAATATGTCTGAGGTAATACTGCTGCAAATTTTCTTCTTTAGCCTTTTGATGCAATGGATTACATTGATTATTGAATGTTTAGACAGCTTTGAATACCTGGGATAATCCTAGTTGGTTATGGAGTACATTCTTTCTATACATCTTTGGATGCAGTGAGCTATAATTTTGGTTAGGATTTTTGCAGCTACCCATGAGATATATCGGACTGTAGTTTTTTTGTCTTTTTCTGGTTTTGTTATTGGGGTAATTCTGGTCTCAAAGAATGAGTGAGGAAGTGTGCCCTCTGTTTCTGTTTTCTGGAGGATACTAAAGAGATTTGGGATCATTTCTTTCTTAAATGATTGGTAGAGTTCACTAGTGAAAAAATCTGGGCCTGGTGCTTTCTCTTCTGGAAGGATAATTATTGTTTGAATTTCTGTAATAGATATGGGCCTATTAAGATGACCTATTTCTCCTTGTGTCAGTTTTGGTATGATGTGTCTTTCAAGCATTAGTTCATTTCATTCAAATTGTCAAATTTGGGATCATACAGTCTTTCATAATAGTCTATTATATTTTTAAATGATGGTCCCTCTTTCATTTCTGGTGTTGGTAACTTATGTCTTTATATTTATTCTTAGCCTGGCTTGAAGTTTATCGATTATATTAATGTTTTCAAAGAACCACCTTTTTGTTTCATTAATTTTCTCATTGTCTCTATTGATATTTCTCTATTTCTTATTTTAAAATTCATTAATATCTGCTTTAAGTTTGTTATTTTTTCTTTCTTTTGGTTTATACTGCTCTTCTTTCTCTAGTATCCTAAGGTGAAAGCTTACATTTTTGGTTTTAGATCTTTATTTTTCTGAAAAATATCCATTCAATGCTATAAATTTCCCTCTAAGCATTGCTTTCACTGCATCTCATAAATTTTGATAGGTTTTATTTTAATGTTCACTAAGTTCAAATTATTTTTAATATCTCTTGGCATTTCTTTTTTGACCCATGTGTTATTTACAAATGTGTTGTTTGTTTAATCTCCAAATACTTTGGGATTCTCTAGCCACTTTCTGTTATTGATTTCTAGTTTAGTTCCATTGCGTTCTGAGAGCATACTTTGGATGATTTCAATTCTTTTAAATGTGTTTGAGGTGTGTTTCATGTCCCTGAATGTGATGTATCTTGGTGAATGTTCCATGTGAACTTGAGAGGAATGTGCAGTTGACTCTTAAATAACATGGGTTTGAACTGGGCAGGTCCACTTATACCTGGATTGTTTTTAAGAAATATATAGTCAGCCCTTCAAATTCTTGGGTTTCGCATCTGTGGATTCAATCAACTTGGATTGAAATTTCCACTCATTTTACTACTACATTTTATATGAGGGACTTGAGCATCAGCAGATTTTGGTATATGCAGGGTCTCCTGGGACCAAACCCCCTCAGATACCAAGGGATGACTGTATTCTTCTGCTGTTGGGTATTTTATAAATGTCAATTAGATACAGTTGATAATGATGGTGGTTCAGTTCAACTGTATGCTCACTGATTTTCTGTAAGCAGAATCTGTCAATCACTGATAGAGGTCTGTTGAGGTCTCCAACTGTAATAATAGAGTTGTTTATTTCATCTTGCTATTCTGTTTTTGCCTCACTTATTTTGGTACTTTGCTGTTATGCACATACACATTAAGGATTAAGTCTTCTTAAAAAATTGACCCCTTTATTGTTATGTAATGCCTCTCTCTATCCCTGATAATTTTCCTTGTTTGAAGTCTGCTTTGCCTGAAATTGATATAGCTACTCCAGCTTTCCCTTCATTAGTGTTAGTGTGGTATAGTTTTCTTCATCACTTTACTTATAATCTATGTCTTTCATTTTAAAGTGGGTTTCTTGCAGACAACACATAGTCAGTTGTTTTTTTTATCCCCTCTGTCATTTTCTGTTTTTATTTTTTATAGTTGCATTTAATCCATTCACATTTAAAGTGATTATGTGTATAGTTGGATTAATCTCTCCCCTTTCTGTACTGTTCTCTATTCATTGCACTTATTTCTATTTTTTTTAATATTCTATCCTTTTTCTGCCTTATCTGGTTTAATTAGGCATTTTAGATGATTCTGTTTTCTCTCATTTCTTAACAAATCAGTTATACTTCTTTTAAAAAATGATTTTAGTGGTTGTCCTAAGGATGGCAACATGTATTTACAACATGTATTTATAAGTCCACTTCCAAATAGGTCTATATTATTTTATGAGTGTGTAGGTACCTTAAAATATTTCATATTCATCCCTTCTAACATTGATGTAACTCATTTCACTTATCAATAAGCTATACTCACCCAATATATTGTTGCTGTTGTTAGTTTGAACACTTATATATTAAATCAAGTAAGAAAAAGAAAAATAAAAGGGTTTATTTTACCTTTATGTGTTCCCTCTCTAATGCCCTTCATTTCTTTACGTAGATCTCAGTTTCTAACCTGCATCATTTTCTTTCTCTAAACTTTAAAAAAATTAAACTTCTTTAAACATTTTTTGAAAGGCAGATCAGATCTACTGGTGAAAAATTCCTCATTTTTGTTCATTTGAGAAAGTCTTTATTTCGCTTTGATTTTTTTTTTTAACATCCTTATTGGGGTATAATTGCTTTACAATGGTGTGTTAGTTTCTGCTTTATAACAAAGTGAATCAGTTATACATTTACATATGTTCCCATATCTCTTCCCTCTTGCGTCTCCCTCCCTCCCACCCTCCCTATCCCACCCCTCCAGGCGGTCACAAAGCACTGAGCCGATATCCCTGTGCCATGCGGCTGCTTCCCACTAGCTATCTACCTTACGTTTGTTAGTGTATATATGTCCATGCCTCTCTCTCGCCCTGTCACAGCTCGCCCTTCCCCCTCCCCATATCCTCAAGTCCGTTCTCCAGTAGGTCTGTGTCTTTATTCCTGTCTTACCCCTAGGTTCTTTATGACATTTTTTTGGTTAAATTCCATATATATGTGTTAGCATACAGTATTTGTCTTTCTCTTTCTGACTTCACTCTGTATGACAGACTCTAGATCTATCCACCTCATTACAAATAGCTCAATTTTGTTTATTTTAATGGCTGAGTAATATTCCATTGTATATCTGTGCCACATCTTCTTTATCCATTCATCCAATGATGGGCACTTAGGTTGTTTCCATCTCCGGGCTATTGTAAATAGAGCTGCGATGAACATTTTGGTACATGACTCTTTTTGAATTTTGGTTTTCTCAGGGTATATATGCCCAGTAGTGGGATTGCTGGGTCATATGGTAGTTCTATTTGTAGTTTTTTAAGGAACCTCCATACTGTTCTCCATAGTGGCTGAACCAATTCACATTCCCACCAGCAGTGCAAGAGTGTTCCCTTTTCTCCACACCCTCTCCAGCATTTATTGTTTCTAGATTTTTTGATGATGGCCATTCTGACTGGTGTGAGAAGATATCTCATGGTAGTTTTGATTTGCATTTCTCTAATGATTAATGACATTGAGCATTCTTTCATGTGTTTGTTGGAAATCTGTATATTTTCTTTGGAGAAATGTCTCTTTAGTTCTTCTGCCCATTTTTGGGTTGGGTTGTTTGTTTAATTGGTAATAAGCTGCATGAGCTGCTTGTAAATTTTGGAGACTACTCCTTTGTCAGTTGCATCAATTGCACATATTTTCTCCCATTCTCAGGGTTGTCTTTTCGTCTTCTTTATGGTTTCTTTTGCTGTGCAAAATATTTTAAGTTTCATTAGGTCCCATTTGTTTATTTTTGTTTTTATTTCCATTACTCTAGGAGGTGGGTCTAAAAGGATCTTGCTGTGATTTATGTCATAGAGTGTTCTCTCTCTCTTTTCCTCTAAGAGTTTTATAGTTTCTGGCCTTACATTTAGGTCTTTAATCCATTTTGAGTTTATTTTTGTGTATGGTGTAAGGGAGTTTTCTACTTTCATTCTTTTACATGTAGCTGTCCAGTTTTCCCAGCACTACTTATTGAAGAGGCTGTCTTTTCTCCATTGTATATTCTTGCCTCCTTTATCAGAAATAAGGTGACTATATGTGCATGGGTCACCTCTGGGCTTTCTGTCCTGTTCCATTGATCTTGATTTCTGTTTTTGTGCCAGTACCATACTGTCTTGACTACTGTAACTTTGAGTATTGTCTGAAGAAGGGAGCCTGATTCCTCCAGCTCCATTTTTCTTTCTCAAGGTTGCTTTGGCTATTTGGGGTCTTTTGTGTTTCCATATAAATTGTGAAATTTTTTGTTCTAGTTCTCTGAAAAATACCATTAGTAGTTTGATAGGGATTACATTGAATCTGTAGATTGCTTTGGGTAGTAGAGTCATTTTCGCAATGTTGATTCTTCCAACCTAAGAACATGGTTTATCTCTCCAACAGTTTGTATCATCTTTAATTTCTTTCATCAGTGTCTTATAGTTTTCTGCATACAGCTCTTTTGTTTCCTTAGGTAGGTTTTTTCCTAGGTATTTTATTCTTTTTGTTGCAGTGGTAAATGGGAGTGTTTCCTTAATTTCACTTACAGATTTTCTATCATTAGTGTATAGGAATGCAGGAGATTTCTGAGCATTAATTTTGTATCCTGCTACTTTACCAAATTCATTGATTAGCTCTAGTAGTTTTCTGGTAGCATCTTTAGGGTTCTCTGTGTATAGTATAATGTCATCTGCAAACAGTGACAGTTTTACTGCTTCTTTTCCAATTTGGATTCCTTTTATTTCTTTTTCTTCTTAGATTGCTCTGGTTAAAACTTCCAAAACTATGTTGAATAACTGGTGAGAGTGGGCAACCTTGTCTTGTTCCTGATGTTAGTGGAAATGATTTCAATTTTTCACCATTGAGCACGATGTTGGCTGTGGGTTTTTCATATATGGCCTTTAATATTTTGAGGTAAGTTCCCTCTATGCCTGCTTTCTGCAGGGTTTTTATCATAAATGGGTGTTGAATTTTGTCAAAGGCTTTTCTGCATCTATTGAGGTGATCCTACTTTTTTTCCCTCATTTTGTTAATATGATTTATCACATTGATTGATTTGTGTACATTGAAGAATCCTTGCACCCCACTCGATCATGCTTTATGATCCTTTTAATGTGCTGTTGGATTCTGATTGCTAGTATTTTGTTGAGGATTTTTGCATCTAAATTCCTTAGTGGTATTGGCCTGTAGTTTTCTTTTTTTGTGAAATCTTTGTCTGGTTTTGGTATCAGGGTGATGGTGGCCTCATAGAATGAGTTTAGGAGTGTTCCTCCTTCTGCTATATTTTGGAAGAGTTTGAGAAGGAGAGGTGTTAGCTCTTCTCTAAATGTTTGATAGAATTCACCTGTGAAGCCATCTGGTCCTGGGCTTTTGTTTGTTGGAAGATTTTTAATCACAGTTTGAATTTCAGTGTTTGTGATTGGTCTGTTTATGTTTTCTATTTCTTCCTGGTTCAGTCTCAGAAGGTTGCGCTTTTCTAAGAATTTGTCCATTTCTTCCAGGTTGTCCATTTTATTGGCATATAGTAGCTTCTAGTAATCTCTCATGATCCTTTATATTTCTGCAGTGTCAGTTGTTACTTCTCCTTTTTCATTTCTAATTCTATTGATTTGAGTCTTTTCCCTTTTCTTTCTTCATGAGTCTGGCTATTGTTTATCAATTTTGTTTATCTTCCCAAAGAACAAGGTTTTCGTTTTATTGATCATTTTTATTGATCTATTGTTTCCTTCATTTTTTTTTCATTTACTTCTGATTTGATCTTTATGATTTCTTTCCTTCTGCTAACTTTGGGGTTTTTTTTTTTTGTTCTTCTTTCTCTAATTTCTTTAGGTGTAAGGTTAGGTTTCTTATTTGAGATGTTTCTTCTTTCTTGTGGTAGGATTGTATTGCTATAAGCTTCCCTCTTAGAACTGCTTTTGCTACATCCCATAGGTTTTGGGTCATCGTGTTTTCATTGTCATTTGTTTCTAGGTATTTTTTTATTTCCTCTTTGATTTCTTCAGTGATCTCTTGTTTAGTTAGTAGTGTATTGTTTAGCCTCCAAGTGTTTGTATTTTTTATAGATTTTTTTCCTGTAATTGATATCTAGTCTCATAGCATTGTGGTTAGGACAGATACTTGATATAATTTCAATTTTCTTAAATTTACCAATGCTTGATTTGTGACCCAAGATATGATCTATCTTGGAGAATGTTCCCTGAGCACTTGAGAAGAAAGTGTATTCTGTGGTTTCTGGATGGAATGTCCTATAAATATCAATTAAGTCCATCTTGTTTAATGTATCATTTAAGGCTTGTGTTTCATTCATTATTTATTTTCATTTTGGATCATCTGTCCATTTGTGAAAGTGGGGTGTTAAAGTGCCCTACTTTTATTGTGTTACTGTCGATTTTCCCTCTTATGGCTGTTAACATTTGCCTTATGTATTGAGGTGCTCCTATGTTGGGTGCATAAATATTTACAATTGTTATATCTTCTTGTTGGATTCATCCCTTGATCATTATGTAGTGTGCTTCTTTGTCTCTTGTAATAGTCTTTACTTTAAAGTCTATTTTGTCTGATATGAGAACTGCTACTCCAGCTTTCTTTTGATTTCCATTTGCATGGAATATCTTTTTCCATCCCCTCACTTTCAGTCTGTACGTGTCCCTCAGTCTGAAGTGGGTCTCTTGTAGACAGCATATATATGGGTTTTGTTTTTGTATACATTCAGCCAGTCTAAGTCTTTTGGTTGGAGCATTTAAACCATTTACATTTAAGGTAGTTATTGATATGTATGTTCCTATTACCATTTTCTTAATTGTTTTGGGTTTGTTATTGTAGGTGTTTTCCTTCTCTTGTGTTTCTTGCCTAGAGAAGTTCCTTTCACATTTTTTGTAAAGCTGGTTTGTTGGTGTTGGATTCTCTTAGATTTTGGTGGTCTGTAAAGGTTTTAATTTCTCCATCAAATCTGAATGAGATTCTTGCTGGGTAGAGTAATCTTGGTTGTATGTTTTTCCCTTCCATCACTTTAAATATGTCATACCACTCCCATCTGGCTTGCAGAGTTTCTGCTGAAAGATCAGCTGTTAACCTTATGGGGATTCCCTTGTATTTATTTGTTGCTTTTCCCTTCCTGCTTTTAATATATTTTCTTTGTATTTAATTTTTGATAGTTTGATTAATATGTGTCTTGGCATGTTTCTCCAATAGTAAACTATCAGACTCTCTGTGCTTCCTGGACTTGACTATTTCCTTTCCCATATTAGGGAAATTTTAAACTATAATCTCTTCAAATATTTTCTCAGTCCCTTTCTTTTTCTCTTCTTCTTCCAAGACCCCTATAATTCAAATGTTGGGGTATTTAATGTTGTCCCAGAGGTCTCTGAGACTGTCCTCAATTCTTTTCATTTTTTTTCTTTTTTCTGCTCTGCAGTAGTTATTTCCACTGTTTTATCTTCTGGGTCACTTATCTGTTATTCTTCCTCAGTTATTCTACTATGAATTCCTTCTAGAGAATTTTATTCTCATTTATTGTGTTGTTCATCATTGTTTGGTTTTTAGTTCTTCCAGGTCCTTGTTAAGTGTTTCTTGTGTTTTCTGCATTCTATTTCCAAGATTTTGGATCATCTTTGCTGTCATTACTCTGAATTGTTTTTCAGGTAAACTGCCTATTTCCTTTTCCTTTGTTTGGTCTGGTGGGTTTTTACCTTGCTCCTTCACCTGCTGTGTATTTCTGTGTCTCCTCATTTTGCTTAACTTACTGTTTGCAATCTCCTTTTTGCAGGCTGCAGGTTCGTAGTTCCTTTTGTTTTTGGTGTCTGCCCCCAGTGGGTAAGGTTAGTTCAGTAGGTTGTGTAGGCTTCCTGGTAGATGTTACTGGTGCCTGTGTTCTGGTGTATGAGGCCGGATCTTGTCTTTCTGGTGGGTAGGACCACATCCAGTGGTGTGTTTTGGTGTCTTATATAAGACCTTATTATAATTTTAGGCAGCCTCTGTGCTAATGGGTGGGGTTGTGTTTCTGTCTTGCTAGTTGTTTGTCATAGGGAGGCCAGCACTGTAGCTTGCTGGTTGTTGAATGGATCTAGGTCTTAGCATTGAGATGGAGATCTCTGACAGCTTCCGCCATTTGATATTACATGGAGCCGGGAGGTCTCTGGTGGACCAGTGTCCTGAACTCGGCTCTTCCACCTCAGAGGCTCAGGCGTGACACCCGGCCAGAGCACCAAGACCCTGTCAGCCACATATCTGAGAAGAAAAGGGAGGGAGGGAGGGAGGGAGGGAGGGAGAGAGAGGGAGAGAGAGAGAGAGATATCCATCTCTTATTGGTTCTCTTACTCTGGAGAACCCTGAATAATACAGTAGGTTTTTGTAGTAGGAGCTTCTTCTGTAGGAGTTTTGATGAACTTCATGCTCAAGGATGTCCTTGTCTGTCATTACTGTTTAGTATTCAAAACATGGCCTCTTTGTGTGGCCGTGGCTCTACATCTCAGGTTTGGTGTGATTGTAACTCTGTTGTCCTGCATGCTATAGGCCTTGCCTTCTGAAGTAACGATTCACTTTTAATACTATGCTATTTTGGAATATTGTTTTCTGAGATCTATTTACTTTGGATCCATTTACCCCTGGCATCTAAGCAATCTTTCTGTGGGATTCCTAGTGCCTCTATCTTCTCAGCATGGATTATGTCCCCAGCAGCTTTCCTTCAGGGTAGGTCTTTGTCTTTCTGAAAAAGACTATTAGTAGTACATTGAGTGATGCCTGGGGATTTAGGCTGTCATGGTTTGATTTCCTCTTTGCCTCAGTGTGCTTCCCTGGGTCTTTTTTTTTTTTACATGTGTCAGAAACCTGGAGCCTGCAAGTTCTTCTTACAGTATTGAAGATTGTTTTAGATTCTTTTGAAATCAAGTTTTTGTTTGTTAATTCTGGGTTCCATGACCTGTATGGTCCCTCAGTGTTCACCTATGTCTTCTCTGCTACCACTGGGCAGCAGCTGACCAAGCAGGGATCTGATGCTGTGGAACAGTCTGGCCACACATTCACCCTCAGTGGTTCTTAGAGGATCTGGCCATATAGCTTCAGTGAATGTGTCATCTGTGAATTACTTATTTTTCTATCTCTTTTGATCTTTTATAAAAAGGTTTGGGGGGATTTAAAGATTGCTGCAGTGATGGTGCTGTTGTCAGTGGCTTATAAATAATTTTAGATCTCTTTTGATAATATTGAAGTTATTCATTTTAGAAAATCCATGAAATTTATTATATATTTATATAGATTATATATTAACTTAGGCATATATTTATAAATTGTCATATGTTAGTTATGAATTATATATTATACAGTATGCGTCATTCATAATACAACATTTTGTTAAATGTTAAATAATTTAACACACAACCTATGTTAAATAATTTAAATATGATTAATAATATCCAATAGCATTTTATACAATTTTATATTGACCTTACGATAATGTAATATATTTAATATCTGTACTTCCTCATTAGGCCATAAGCCATTTGAGAACTGAAATTTTATTTTATGAATCTTTATAACAAGTGACTAAAAACAATACTTGGTATGTATTAGCAATTAAAATATAATTTTTAAAGTGTTACAGTTCAAATTTGGAACATCTTATTACTTAAACTGTCAACCTAAAACCTAAGAATAAATCAACAGTCATGTGCTGGAAAAATGAGTAATAAAAAAATTACAGGGAACACCATCAAAACATATTACATAAAAATAAATATTCAGATTTCACATATGAATCCCCATAGTTGAATTGATTTTGTATATATGCCCATGATATTTAATCACTCCTGTATATAAGACTAAAGTTTTCTGAAGAATTTCTAAAATAGCATATGAGATCAAAACATCTAAACTTTCATAGAGCAATTTTTTGCACAGATACTTACTTGCTAAGATACAGTAGCAGAGGAAATGTGACACTCATTGTTCTCTCCAAATTTTCACTTTAAATATATTTTGGGGGCTTCCCTGGTGGCGCAGTGGTTGAGAGTTCGTCTGCCGATGCAGGGAACACGGGTTCGTGCCCCAGTCCAGGAAGATCCCACATGCCGCGGAGCAGCTAGGCCCATGAGCCATGGCCACTGAGCCTGCGTGTCCAGAGCCTGTGCTCCGCAATGGGAGAGGCCAAAACAGTGAGAGGCCCACGTACTGCAAAAAAAAAAAATAATAATAATAATAAAAGTAAATATATTTTGGGGGTGGTGGTTGTAGAAAATAAATGTTTAACTTAGTGAAATATTTTCCTGTATATCATCTTACACCCAGTAAATTTGTAACACATTAGCCGAAGCTTCCTTAACGGAGTGCAGTTTGGGGAAGATGATATTTTGATAGAAAAAACATCCTGTATCTTACACAAAATTGATATTTTCTTCTAATTGATTACTAATATTTTTCTCAGTGTATATGGTAAATCAGTCCCTTAAATCCTATAATCTATATTAAATTTTTTCCTGAGGAAATTATACTTTACATAACCATTTTAATGTGTTCCTTCACATCTTTGAAAGTGTATATCAGATTTGACTTTCCACTTCTGTAGTTCCCCACTATCTGATAGCTATTTTTTTCCAGCATCACACCATATTATTCTAATCCAGAAAGTTTGAAAGAAACATTTATAAATAGAACTTTCTTGAATATGTTTGCAATTTTTAGTACAAGTACTTTTGAAATTTACAGGTAAAATCATCTGTAGACAAGTCTTTCCCATTCTTGGAGGACAAACCCTAGCACATTTTCAACAATTTATTTGACTTTCACTGCCTATTTTTTCCAAGCAGTCAATTTCTCTTTTTCTGCAGAGTCTGTGAATAGGACTACATTGTCAATTGAGAGGTGGCACAGATTTCCCTGGTTAGCTGCCCCCTTGCTCTTTTTCCAGTGCTGTCGCCAGAGAGAAATGACTCTAGGCCTCAGTAAAGAAAACACTCTCTGACAAATTGTTCCATCCACGTAGGAAGAGGACGGTAAGTGTCCATATGCAAACCTCCATTCGACTTCCTTCTACCTAATCGAGTTTGTGCTTTGTGTGACTGCACAAACCATTCTAGAATTCACAGAAGTATTTGAAAGAGAATGAACTTTCAGGGGCCAAAAGGATGGCCATTGGCTTCTATATGTAAAATTTGTTGGGCAGATGAAGATCATCTTTGGTACTCTGGTGTTAATTATTTCAAATTATATTTGTGGAACTTTGTTTTTTCTTTTCTTTCTCTCCATTTTGTGCATGCCTAAATGTCCAGGCAATATCAAAATATATCCTAATGAAAGAAGAGCAATAGTTACTTAGTAGAGAGAGGTAAGAAGTAATATAGAAACATCAATTTAAAAGAAAAGTCCTAGGGCCCATTTTGCTCAAAGCTAAGCCTATGTGAGTCTTTCTCTGTCATTTATCTCTCTCACAGAGGCTTACCTGTCTGTGAACAGGCACTGAGCATACTTAATGTAAACACAAGGTATTGTGTGACCTTCCCTGGTGGGTTTTTATTTTATATATCATTATAAATGAGCAATAAAATATATTGCTATTTAAAACATTAAGAATAGTGAATTTACAATGGGGCACTTGCAAAAGAAGAGGGCATCAATTCTCCAAACAATTCCACCTATAAAATCTGTTAGTAAGGACAGCCTTGATAACAGAAGTACATCAGAGGTTCTTGCTACTCAGGATTGTTGTTGAGTTGGTCTTTTTGGTAGAGTCTCATGGTTTGTGTTTCACATCAGTGTCTTAGTTTTTGTTCCTCGATAGTACACAAGAGAAATATATGTGTCTAAGGATTATACCCTTGCTTCAGATTCGATCTGCTCAATTTTCCACTGCTAGTATTGAAATTTCTGGGCTTTCTCTGATGGTTTAAGATGAGTACTTCATGCTTCTTAAATGTATATAAAGCATCTGCAATATATTTCTCTAATATTGTGGTCTTTTTTTGAACCTATCACTATTAGAAAATACATAGCATGTTATAATTATATAATAACTAACATTTTTGATCCCGTGGTATTTGGCTTTGAGTTTTAGGAGATCATAAAATGCTTTGAAACAGGAGTAGATTTTCTTGTTTGTCATTAAGGTTTGATGGTTATTGACAAAGCAAACTTTATATTGTAAATTCTCTTGAAAGTGACAAAAAAATTTAGGTTTATAAATTCAGAGTAATCAACTCTCATCTTAAAGCAACACCACTGTTGACTAGCTAACAAATATGCTAAAACACCCTCACAAAATCCCATATTCATTATTCCTCCTGGAAATCGCTTGGGTGATATTCATTTGGCCGATTTAAGAGTTTACTTACATGATTTTTGAGTCAAATGATTTTTATTTTGTTAAAAGTATTATGAACAGAGTGGTAAAAGTCATCTAGGACCTATAATGGTAAATGTATATATCAAATAATATTGTTTTACTGGAAAAAAAATCTATATAGAATAGCTGTGGACCCAAGAATCTCATTTTTATGTACATAAAGAAGGTCTAACAATTTCTCACCATTTTACTGTAGGAAGCATGGTAACTTACACATGTCTTTATGTTAACTGGATCTACTTTTAGAAGAAATTAAAAATCAACCCATTTATCCAGTTTAAATGCTAACAGTGCCCTCATTGGACATCGTTATTATAGTACACCTGAATCCTACTGACACAGTATAAACCTATACGTCCTTGATAAGTGTTTCATATTCAGTCTTCTATACTTCTTGAAAGTATAAAAGTGGCTACACACAAGACAAATAAAAGTATCCATTACTCCAGGAATATTCTTAAAGCAATGGTTCCATGTATGTGGGTCAATCTACTGAGTTTAAATTTTGATTTCACCCATTATTAAGTGTGTCATCTTGGAAAATTCACATGACTTCTTAAAATATCAGCTTCTTAATCTATAAAATTAGGTAAATCTAGTACTTAATTCCTGCATTATTGTAAAGGTTAAATATGGTAGAGTATATAACATTATTAGAACAAATCTAAGTGCATGGAGAACACACAATAAGTAATAATTTCTGAGCTTGTTCAGGCATTGGCTATGCTTTTCTTTCCAGGATCAAGACAATTACCAAATGGGACTCAAAGCTCTGTTATTTTTTAGAGCTAAGAAAAATTCTAGTAGAGATTTGCTGAAAAGATAGTGTCAGAAGCTCATTTTACCATTTTGGTATCATTTCTTTGGCACAGGGAAGTTGATTCTTTCCTCACATGCACCTAACATACCTTGTTTGCCTTTTGAACATTTATGCTGCTATTAAACATCAAAAATTATATCACATGAAAATGCCTTCCTGGGAGGGTGTGCTGTTACTGTTGAATCATCTGTCTGTGGTATCATTAGGTACAAAAGCTTTGAAGTAAGACCTAAAGCCAAAATTCTCACAGATGTTGCATGAAAACAGATTTCAAAAGGATCTCTGTGCTCTTTCACAGGCAGGTAAACATCTGTGAGAGAGAAAAAAGAAAGCAGGAGAGACAGAGAGAAACTCACTTAAAGGCTTAACTTTGAACAAAACAGGCCTTAGGCCTTTTCTTTCAAATTGATGTCTCTATTTATATGACTTCCTGCCCCTCTACTAGGTAACAATTGAAGTCTCACTTTGTGGAGTAATTTACATTGACCTCTTCCTTAGCCCTCAATAGTTCTTTTTAAAGTGAGGTTTGTTTTCCCTAATGAGGATCAGCTGTGAGCAGGGGCAGCCAAAATAAAATAAATTCCCTTTAACAAGCTGTGCCTCTGCTTAGGCTGAAATTTGGAGAAGAGGAGAGGCCAAGAATACATAAAAGATATCGAGCCTGCTGGTTAACATTGAAGATCCTATAAATGCAATGTATTTAGACTCACCACATTTTTCTTTATTAAGGAATTATTATATTCCAAACACTAGAGCTACAAAATGAGGATAAACAAAGCCATGAAAAGAATGACTATCTTTGATAGCTCTTGGGCCATAAATTAAACTTTCTCTATTTTTAATAAGTGTACAAAATTTAGATCAAGGTTCACTTTATTAAAATTATTTGTTTTTCTTTGTCTTTTCATTTTATCAACTAGTGGTTTAGAAGTACTCATGCCATCACAAAATGAAGAACAAGAAAACAAAACTACAAATTAGAAAGGGTCAATCTATCAGGATTATAGCTTGATCTCTCAAAGCCTAGAGCTTACTAAAACTCAAAATAATTTCATCAAACAATGTTATAACTGGAGATAAACAGCCCAGTTTTCTTTAAGTTTTCAAGTCTCTTGTCTTCTATTATTAGTCATATGATTTATTTTTCAAAAAACAAGGATCTATCAAATTGTGCCACTAAATCTGTTCTCTACTTTGATCTTCATTTATGCTTTAAGGCAAAACAGCCTATGTGATGCTCAGCTTTATGGAATGTAGATTCTTTGCTCTTCATGTATAAGCCAAGCTTCCCTCACCTCCAAGCATTCTGGAACTGATTGATGGCAAGCCTACCTCAAAAAGTCTTTTCTTATCCTCAGTAAGAATATAACAATAAATAGGAAGAAATGATGATGCTACTGAAGCCTGTGAGCACAGCTGCTCATTTCATCAGTTCTGCTGTTACCTCTGGCTCAGAGGTTCCATTTTCTCTGCGTCTATGGGATGTGTCAGGACTGCTCTGACAGCAAGCCCCATAGGCACATGGCATAAAGCTTCTTGCTTTTAAAGCCGGCTTTTACTGGCTGACCAGTTGAGTGTAGTAGCAGTTCTAATGATAACTGGGGAGCTAGTAGAATAATCCAAAAAGTGCTGCCCTCAAATTCTGAGTTAATGTAAAGAAAACAAACTTAGAGTAAACACATCATACTCAAGATAAAAGAAAACATACTCTTCTAGTTAACACTATATGAATATTATTATTATTGTATTCTTTTTTCTTAAAAGCTCATGAGCTTTGGGTCAAAAAAATGTGGGTGGAAGTCCTGACTTTACAACCTATGAGCATTATGACTAGAGAAATTAGAATAATCCTATAATGTCCTTGAAATTCTTGAACTCAGCTACAAATCACTTGGTCTAATCATATGCTGATTAAGATTTTGTGATGTTTAAATAACATAATATGTATTCATGACTAGGATTATGAGGGACACAGAAGTAATCACTCAGCATGGATTTTTTTTGTCTTTAAAAACAAAAAAACATTAAAACTCTTTCTTTCTGCCAGGTTAAATATACCTACCTTAAAAGCAGGGGGTTCCCTGACTTCTTTATCTATTTCTATAGATTTTGGTGTTTTATTGGCCATACTGAATTGAATCATGGCCCCCAAAATATAGGTCCATGCCCTTATATTCAGAATGTCTGAATTATTCCTAGTATGGCAAAAGATGTGATTAAGTTAAGAATCTTGAGAGGAAAAACTTATCTTGGATTAACCAGGAGGGCCCTAAATGCAATCACATTTATCTTTATGAGAAAGAAACAGTTTTGAGACAGACAGAAAAGGAGAAACACAAACACAGGAGGAGGAAGCTGTGTGACCCAGAGAGACTGGAGCAGTATAGCCACAAGCCAAGGAACACGTGGAGTCACCAGAAGTTGGAAGTGGCAAAAATAGATGCTCCGCTCTAGCTTTGGGAGGGAATGTAGCCCTGCCAACACGTTGATTTAGGACTTTTGGCCTCTAAAACTGTGAGACAATAAATTTCTATAGATTTAAGGCACCGGTTTCTGATGTTTTTATAGGAACCACAGGAAACTAATGCATTGCCATTTTATCACTTTGCGCATTCCAAGTGTATCTTGGCAACTTATCGATAGACTGTTACGACCTTGAAAGTGGAAATCACATCTTACTCCTCTTTGCGTAGAATTCAGTACCTCGCCCAAGTCTTTACACTTAGCAAGGTCTAGAACAGAATTCCCAAATGGATTAATAAATGCCACCATCAGTGAGAGAATTATTCTGGACCCAGTTCCTGAATACAATGATTAAGAATACTGATTTGGTGAAAAGTCAGCAAAATTGAACAATTATCTGGATATACCTTTTGGGGAAAGGATAAAATGAAACATGCATTTTAACACTGAAAAGATTTAAAAGTCACAAAGTAAATAACTGTGATTGACCTAGCTAAGAGATGAACTGACTAAGAGAAAAATTCATAAAAGGATTTTTGTATATTGTGTTGATTGTACTTCTGGTTTTTAGTCCAAATTTAATGAGCCTGAAAGTTGTTACTTGCTTCCTCACAACAGGAAAAGTGATGAATAAACTGAAAAGCAGCAACTCTTTTTAGAGTCATAAGGGAGCTAAAGCCACAAGGCAAACTGCTGCCCCTAAACCTGGAGAAATAGAATACAGAGAATCACAGCTTATTGGGGATATAAACCCAGAAGTGGAACAGAATCCCATCACTGGTGCCAATCCCAGTAGGAACACAAACTGTATTGACAGAGTGCTAGAGGCTCAGTGTGCACTAGCTTGAGAGTTAAAATCTCCATGTGGCCCCAATCTTTTATACATTTTACCTCTAGGAGTCCCATTAGATTCTTACTGTGAAGAATAGAGGAAAAATTCTCTCATACTTCTAGTAGGGGGAGGGGAAAAGTCACTATTCTGAAATATGCCCACATGTCCCTGTTCTTAACAAAGTGCACCCTCAAGGGAAACTTTTACCAGAGCCAAACAGTTTGGAATTTATCTAAGCCTAACCTCACTGGCAGAAGAGAAATACCCAACTCCAGCCCTCCAGCTCTTTGAAAGAGAAGAAAATCGTAGATGATATGTTTGAATACATGTTCAGGAAGTAGAAATACAATGAAAGAGTAATAACTGTTACAGCTGGTCAGAGAAGTTACCACCCAGAGTGACTGTTTAAGGCATCCTGGCCATTACCCAGTCAATTTGATAAAGAATCCAAGAAAGATTCAACACCAAGACCCAAGATAATTACTGAGGGATGGACTCCAACAATGTTACTGAGTTAAAAACAGGAAAGCATGAAGATCAGGAAACAAGGGATGGGACGTAGTGGAGGAAGTCCTAAGTTGAAGATGAATGGAAGTTCAAGGAAGAAGACTGCTGCATGAGTGGAGAACAACCAGTTCAAAGTGTAACAGAAGAACCATCTGCAGGAAAATATTATGGTTGGGAAAAAGTCTAATTCTAGAAGGAGAATAGATCTCTGGATCATTTGGGGAAAATTTTAAAATAGTTACAGAAAACAAGACAAAGGAAGCACTGAAGTATTTTCTCCAGGAAAACACAGGAGTGTACAGCAAAGACATTCAACTGTGTGCACAACTGGGTCATGCAGTGAACACACTTTACATGTTTTTTTTTTCTATATATGTGTATTTATTTGTTAATTTTATTAAGCAAAGAGAAGAAAAGAGCTATTCTTGTTTCATAGGGGTGAATTTGTTTTTTAAAAAATAATACATACTGCAGAGGTTTCAGCTTGATTGATAGTGATTTGCAGATATGTCTAATCTACTGAACAATCTCAGAATTTCATAAACTTTTACTTGTGAAGAAACATTGTACATAAAACGGCCCTTTGTTAAATTTTGGCTTAGCCAGTTTTTGGTTTTTGCAGCAAAATTATTTGGTTAACGTATTAAAATACAACTATATGGTTTCTTTTTCAATTTTCTTTATCTAATCTTATGTTTTTTTCCCTTCAGTCTTCTACCTCATTACACTTTCCTCCTTTTATAATCTCATCCCTTTTTAAAATATGGAACTGATTCTCTTCTAAATAATACACAGTGAATATGTGCATAGATGGAAATTAATTGGGAGAGGTATTACTTCTAAAAGAGGGAAAGGAAAATAGGATAACAACATAGAAATGTGCTTCCTGAACTGCCTTTTGTGTAATCTTTCTCTTCCATTATGGCACAACTATTTTTTTTTCCCTCTTCACTGTGTATACCTACATTCTGTATCATTTCAAATCCATTTTTTCTGGCACATTATGTTCCAACATAGTGCCATTTTTTTGTTCTTAAACAGATTACTTATTTCTTATATCTTCTTGGGTCTCACTTTGTTTCTTCCTCTGATGGGGAACAAAACACTTCAAGAAATCCATCACTGTGCTCTTAGAGTGGTTTTCCTTAGGCATTGTTTGAAGTTCTCAGTTTAACATGAAAAAAAAATGATTCATATAAGTTATGCACATTGTTACATAAAAAATGCAAACTAAACATGAATATAGTATATTATACCTTCAGAATTCTCAGCTCAATCATGTAACGTTTATAAAGATATTATATATCAATCTTTCTTGTAAAATATATTGTCTAAGAAGTTCCACATCAATAATAATCAATTTATTACTAATAACTGACAAATAAATACATACCACTATTCTTTGAGGTCTATATTATTTTTTAAATATTTATTTGGTTGCACCAGTTCTTAGTTGCAGCAGGTAGCCTTCTTAGTTGTGGCAGGCGGGCTCCTTTGTTGCAGCACATAGACTCCTTAGTTGCAGCAGGAGGGCTCCTTAGTTGTGGCATGTGAACTCTTAGTTGTGGCATGCATGTGGGATCTAGTTCCCTGACCAGGGATTGAACCCGGGCCCCCTGCATTGGGAGCATGGAGTCTTATCCACTGCACCACCAGAGAAGCCCCTGAGGCCTGTATTATTACATGCAGTTTACATATGAGGAAATAGAGAGTTTAGAGATATGAGTAGTTGCTCTAGATGACACAGTTCATAAATAAGAAATGGTACTGAAATTTAAACATATAAATATTTAAACCCACACATATTTAAATCCAAATTTGGCATATATATTAAATATTGATAGATATTGTAAATATTGATAAATATTGGTGGTAATCTATTACATTTCATGATAATTTACATTCTATAATATTTATTTGATTTTGACCATTTTTTAGCCTCACAATAGGCTGGCTGAAAGGAAATAAAGAAGATATCTTTTCTATTAGAATGAAATTCTAGTTTTTTAATCCATGATATGGAGTTGAAAACTAAAATTCAAAAGCTCAATAATGTATACATAATAATGGGTAATATTGGCTTCTTAAATTGTCAAAAGTAAATATGTCAGGATAAGCCCGTGTAAGATTTAATTATAGGCTCAAATAGATCCATCCCTACAAGCAGGGTAAAGCATTTTCACTGACAGACCAGGGAGTCCCTGTTATTGAATTCTGCTCAATACTAAAGAAACAGTCATCAGTTTGGTGACTTAAACGTTTAATTTTCTAAAGACACAAGAGTGAACACCCAGTGGAATGAGAATTGTGCACGCAATTACAATCTGTATTGTAGACAACAACCAAACACGGCAAAGTGACATAAAATAAGGTTTGCATGGACTGAGATATTTAACATGCTTTTGACTGAGAATGTCTAACAATGTAAATATATTACTTTTCCCTTGTGGATGTATACGTATAATAAAATTTAATGAAAAAATCTCAATGGGTATTATGAAACTTAATTAAATAATTTAAAAATTAGTCTGGAGAGGAAGTTTAGGATCATTTACCATACTTCCCCCTTTTGTGGTCCAAGTCCCCACAATGCCTGCTCTTCTTTACTGGGATTTCCAGTCCATTCACATTTCGACTTCCTTCCATCATCTTCTCATTTCTGTTTCTATATTTTAAATCCCTTGGCTTCTGATTCCAACCTCTCTTTTCCTAGTGCTTGAGAAATTGTTTTGCCTGTTCTTCTTTCACAGCCTCAGCCCAGTTACACTTACTTCTGGACATATTCTTTAAACTGACTTCTCCAGGCCTACGCCAGCTGTAGGATTATAGGGAGAAAATCGAACATCCAGGTGTGTGGCTACACTTGTGAACTGTCTGCCTCCAATTGTTTGGCAAAACCACAGTCTCCTTCTGCTCACTCAACCTCACAATCACTGGGGAAGGATCTAAGTTTTTTAATCCTTCCAGGCCTTCATTCCAAAGCCTCATTTCTCCTTTTTTTTTTTTTTTTTTAACATTTTTATTGGAGTATAATTGCTTTACAATGGTATGTTTCTGCTTTTTAAAAAAGTGAATCAGCTATACATATATATATATATATATATATATATCTCCACATATCTCCTCCCTCTTCAATTTCCCTCCCACACTGCCTATCCCAGCCCTCTGCGTAGACACAAAGCACAGAGCTGATGTCCCTGTGCTATGCAGCTGCTTCCCACTAGCTATCTATTTTATATTTGGTAGTGTATATATGTCCATGCCACTCTCTCACTTTGTCCCAGCTTACCACTTCCCCCTCCCCATGTCCTCAAGTCCATTCTCTACATCTGCATCTTTATTTCTGTCCTGCCCTTAGGTTCTTCAGAACAAATTTTTTTTTCTTTTAGATTCCATATATACGTTTTAGCATATGGTATTTGTTTTTCTTTGTCTGACTTACTTCACTCTGTATGACAGTCTCTAAGTCCACCTACCTCACTACAAATAACTCAATTTCATTTCTTTTTATGGCTGAGTAATATTCCATTATGTATATGTGCCACATCTTCCTTATCCATTCATCTGTTGATGGGCACTTAGGTTGCTTCCATGTCCTGGCTATTGTAAATAGAGCTGCAATGAATATTGTGGTACATGAATCTTTTTGAATTATGGTTTTCTCAGTGTATATACCCAGCAGTGGAATTGCTGGGTCGTATGGTAGTTCTATTTTTACTTTTTTAAGGAACCTCCATACTGTTCTCCATAGTGGCTGTATCAATTTACATTCCCACCAACAGTGCAAGAGGGTTCCCTTTTCTCCCCACCCTCTCCAGCATTTATTGTTTGTAGATTTTTTGATGATGGCCATTCTGACTGGTGTGAGGTGATACTTCATTGTTTTCATACTTCACTGTAGCATTTCTCTAATGATTAGTGATGTTGAGCATCCTATCATGTGTTTGTTGGCAATCTGTATATCTTCTTTGGAGAAATGTCTATCTAGATCTTCTACCCAATTTGGACTGGGTTGTTTGATTTCTTGATTATTGAGCTGCATGAGCTACTTATACATTTTGGAGATTAATCCTTTGTCAGTTGCTTCATTTGCAAATATTTTCTCCCATTCTGAGTGTTGTCCTTTCATCTTGTTTATGATTTCCTTTGCTGTACAAAGCCTTTTAAGTTTCATTAGGTCCCATTTGTTTGTTTTTATTTCCATTTCTCTACGAGGTGGGTCAAAAAGGATTTTGCTGTGATTTATGTCATAGAGTGTTCTGTCTATGTTTTCCTCTAAGAGTTTTACAGGGTCTGGCATTGCATTTAGGTCTTTAATCCATTTTGAGTTTATTTTTGTGTATGGTATTAGGGAGTGTTCTAATTTCATTCTTTTACATGTACCTGTCCAGTGTTCCCAGCACCATTTATCGAAGAGGCTGTCTTTTCTCCATTGTATATTCTTGCCTCTTTTATCAAAAATAGGTGACCATATGTGCGTGGGTTTATCTCTGGGCTTTCTATTCTGTTCCATTGATCTTGATTCCTGTTTTTGTGCCAGTACCATACTGTCTTGATTACTGTAGCTTTGTAGTATAGTCTGAAGTCAGGGAGCCTGATTCCTCCAGCTCCCTGTTTCCTTCTCAGGCTTGCTTTGGCTGTTTGGGGTCTTTTGTGTTTCCATACAAATTGTGAAATTTTTTGTTCTAGTTCTGTGGAAAATGACATTGGTCGTTTGATAGTGATTGCATTGAATTTGTAGAGTACTTTGGGTAGTATAGTTATTTTCACAATGTTGATTCTTCCAATCCAAGAACATGGTATATGTCTCCATCTGTTTGTATCATCTTTAATTTCTTTCATCAGTGTTTTATACTTTTTTTTTTTTTTTTTTTTGCGGTATGAGGGCCTCTCATTGTTGTGGCCTCTCCCATTGCGGAGCACAGGCACCGGACGTGCAGGCTCAGCGGCCATGGCTCACGGGCCTAGCTGCTCCGCGGCATGTGGGATCTTCCCCGACCAGGGCACGAACCTGTGTCCCTTGCATCGGCAGGAGGACTCTCAACCACTGCGCCACCACGGAAGCCCTCTTATACTTTTTTGTATACAGGTCTTTTGTCTCATTACATAGGGTTATTCCTAGGTATTTTATTCTTTTTGTTGCAGTGGTAATTGGGAGTGTTTCCTTAATTTATCTTTCAGATATTTCATCATTAGTGTATAGGAATGCAAGGGATTTCTGTGCATTAATTTTGTATCCTGCTACTTTACCAAATTCATTGATTAGCTCTAGTAGTTTTCTGGTAGCATCTTTAGGATTCTCTATGTATAGTGTCATGTCATCTGCAAACAATGACAGTTTTACTGCTTCTTTTCCAATTTGGATTCCTTTTATTTCTTTTTCTTCTCTGATTGCTCTGGTTAAAACTTCCAAAACTATGTTGAGTAATAGTGGTGAGAATGGGCAAACTTGTCTTGTTGCTGATCTTCATGGAAATAGTTTGTTTTTCACCATTGAGCACGATGTTGGCTGTGGGTTTGCCATATATGGCCTTTATTATTTTGAGGTAAGTTCCCTCTATGCCTACTTTCTGCAGAGATTTTATCATAAATGGGTGTTGAATTTTGTCAAAAGCTTTTTCTGCATCTATTGAGATGATCATATGGTTTTTATTCTTCAATTTGTTAATATGGTTTATCACACTGATTTGAGTATATTGAAGAATCCTTGCATTCCTGGGCTAACCCCCACTTGATTATGATGTATGATCCTTTTAATATGCTGTTAGATTCTGTTTGGTAGTATTGTGTTGAGGATTTTTGCATCTATGTTCATCATTGTTATTGGCCTGTAGTTTTCTTTTTTTGTGAAATCTTTGTCTGGTTTTGGTATTAGGGTAACGGTGGCCTTGTAGAATGAGTTTGGGAGTGTTCCTCCTTCTGCTATATTTTGGAGCAGTTTGAGAAGGAGAGGTGTTAGCTCTTCTCTAAATATTTGATAGAATTCGCCTGTGAAGCCATCTGGTCCTGGTCTGTTGTTTGTTGGAAGATTTTTAATTACAGTTTCAATTTCAGTGCTTGAGATTGGTCTGTTTATATTTTCTATATCTTCCTGGTTCAGTTTCGGAAGGTTGTGCTTTTCTAAGAATTTGTCCATGTCTTCCAGGTTGTCCATTTTATTGGCATATAGTTGCTTATAGTAATCTCTTATGATCCTTTGTATTTCTGCAGTGTCAGTTGTTACTTTACCTTTTTCATTTCTAATTCTTTTGATTTGAGTCTTCTCCCTTTTTTCTTTGATGACTCTGACAAATGGTTTATCAATTTTGTTTATCTTCTCAAAAAAACACCTTTTAGTTTTATTGATCTTGGCTATCATTTCCTTCATTTCTTTTTCATTTATTTCTGATCTGTTCTTTATGATTTCTTTCCTTCTTCTAACTTTGGGGTTTTTTGTTCTTCTTTCTCTAATTGCTTTAGGTGTAAGTTTAGGTTGTTTATTTGAGTTGTTTCTTGTTTCTTGAGGTAGGATTGTATTTCTATAAACTTCCCTCTTAGAACTGCTTTTGCTGCATCCCATAAATTTTGGGTCATTGTGTTTTCATTGTCATTTGTTTCTAGGTATTTTTTGATTTCCTCTTTGATTTCTTCAGTGATCTCTTGGTTATTTTGTAGTGTATTGTTTAGCCTCCCTGTGTTTGTATATTTTAGTTCTTTTTCCTGTAATTCTTATGTAGTCTCATAGCATTGTAGTCAGAAAAGATACTTGATACAATTTCAGTTTTCTTAACATATACCAAGGCTTGATTTGTGACCCAAGACATGATCTATCCTGGAGCACGTTCCATGAGCACTTGAGAAGAAGGTGTATTCTGTTGTTTTTGGATGCAATGTCCTATAAATGTCAATTAAGTCCATTTTGTTTAATGTATTTAAATATCAATTAAGTCCATCTTATTTAATATATCATTTAAAGCATGTGTTTCCTTATATATTTTCATTTTGGATGATCTGTCCATTGGTGAAAGTGGGGTGTTAATGTCCCCTACTATTATTGTGTTACTGTCGATTTCCCCTTTTATGGCTGTTAACATTTGCCTTATGTATTGAGGTGCTCCTATGTTGGGTGCATAAATATTTACAATTGCTATATCATCTTCTTGGATTGATCCCTTTATAGCTTTTATTTTAACATCTATTTTTTCTGATATGAGAATTGCTACTCCAGCTTTCTTTTGATTTCCATTTGCATGGAATATCTTTTTCCATCCCCTCACTTTCAGTCTGTATGTGTCCCTAGGTCTGAAGTGGGTCTCTTGTAGACAGCATATATATGGGTCTTGTTTTTGTATATATTCAACCAATCTATGTCTTTTGGTTGGAGCATTTAATCCATTTACCTTTAAGGTAGTTACTGATATGTATGTTCCTATTACCAGTTTCTTACTTGTTTTGGGTTTGTTATTGTAGGTCTTTTCCTTCTCTTGTGTTTCCTGCCTAGAGAAGTTCCTTTAGCATTTGTTGTAGAGCTGGTTTGGTGGTACTGAATTCTCTTAGTTTTGCTTGTCTGTAATGGTTTTAATTTCTCCGTTGAATCTGAGTGAGATCTTTGCTGAGTAGAGTATTCTTGGTTGTAGGTTTTTCTCTTTCGTCACTTTAAGTATGTCGTGTCACTCCCTTCTGGCTTGCAGAGTTTCTGCTGAAAGATCAGCTGTTAACCTTATGGGGATTCCCTTGTGTGTTATTTGTCATTTTTCCCTTGCTGCTTTTAGTATTTTTTCTTTGTATTTACTTTTTGATAGTTTTATTAATATGTATCTTGGCATGTTTCTCCTTGGATTTATCCTGTATGGGACTCTCTGTGCTTCCTGGACTTGATTGACTAACTCCATTCCCATATTAGGGAAATTTTCAACTATAATCTCTTCAAATATTTTCTCAGTCCCTTTCTTTTTCTCTTCCTCTTCTGGGACCCCTATAATTCAAATGTTGGTGCATTTAATGTTGTCCCAGAGGTCTCTGAGACTGTCCTCAATTCTTTTCATTCTTTTTTCTTTATTCTGCTCTGCAGTAGTTATTTCCATTATTTTATCTTCCAGGTCACTTATCCATTCTTCTGCCTCAGTTATTCTACTATTGCTTCCTTCTAGAGAATTTTTAATTTCATTTTTTGTGTTGTTCATCATTGTTTGTTTGCTCTTTAGTTCTTCTAGGTCTTTGTTAAACGTTTCTTGTATTTTCTCCATTCTATTTCTAAGATTTTGGATCATGTTTACTGTCATTACTCTGAATTCGTTTACAGCTAGACTGTTTATTTCCTCTTCATTTGTTTGGTCTCATGGGTTTTTACCTTGCTCCTTCATCTGCTGTGTGTTTCTCTGTCTTCTTATTTTGCTTAACTTACTATGTTTGGGGTCTCCTTTTTGCAGGCTGCAGGTTTGTAGTTCCCATTGTTTTTGGTGTCTGCTCCCAGTACCTAAGGGTGGCTCAGTGGGTTGTGTAGGCTTCCTGGTGGAAGGGACTGGTGCCTGTATTCTGGTGGATGAGTTTGGATCTTGTGTTTCTGGTGGGCGGGACTGCATCCAGTGGTGTGTTTTGGTGTGTCTGTGACCTTATTATGATTTTAGGCAGCCTCTCTGCTAATGGGTGGGGTTGTGTTCCTGTCTTGCTAGTTGTTTGTCATAGGGTGTCCAGCACTGTAGTTTGCTGATCGTTGAGTGGAGCTGGGTCTTAGCATTGAGATGGTGATCTCTGGGAGAGCTTTCACTCCTTGATATTATGTGGAGCCAGGAGGTCTCCGGTGGACCAATGTCCTGAACTCAGCTGTCTCAACTCAGAGCACAGGCCTGATACCTGGCCATAGCATGAAGACCCTGTAAGCCACACAGCTCAGAAAATAAGGGAGAAAGAAAGTGAGAAGGAAAGAAAGAAAGAAAGAAAGAATGAAAGAAAGAAAGAAAGAAGGAAAGAAAGAAAGGAGGAAAGAAAGAAAGAAAGGAGGAAAGGAGGAAAGAAAGAGAAAAGGAAGGATGGAAGGAAGGAAGGAAAGAAGGAAATAAAGTTATTAAAATAAAAATTAAAATAATTAAAAAGTAATTAAAAAAGAAAAAGAAGAAAGCGGAGAGCAACCAAATGAAAACACATATCCACCAATGATAACAATTGCTAAAAACTATACTATAAAAAAAAGAAAAAGGAAAAGAAAATAAAACAGACAGGCAGAACTCCAGGATAAATGGTAAAATCAAAGCTATACAGACAAAATCACAGAAAGAAGCATACACATGCACAATCAAAAAAAGAGAAAAAGATAAAAAATATATATCTATTTAAAAAAAACGGAAGAGAGCAACTGGATCAATAAATAAATCTACCAATGATAATAAACTCTAAATACTAAACTGAGATAAACATAAGACTAGAAACATAGATGCAGAAAGCAAACCCCAGGTCTACAGTTCTTCCAAAGTCCACATCCTATTTTGGGATGATTCCTTGTCTATTCAGGTATTCCAGAGATGCTGGGTACATCAAGTTGACTGTGGAGATTTAATCTGCTGCTCCTGAGGTTGCTGGGAGAGATTTCCCTTTCTCTACTTTGTTCTCGCAGCTCCTGGGGTTCAGCTTTGGATTTGGCCCTGCCTCTGTGTGTAGGTTGTCTGAGGGCGTCTGTTCTTTACTCAGACAGGACGGGGTTAAAGAAGCAGCTGATTAGGGGGCTCTGGCTCACTCAGGCCATGGGGAGGGAGGGGTGCGGAGTGCAGGGCAAGCCTGCAGCGGCAGAGGCCGGCATAACGGCATAACGTTGCAACAGCCTGAGGTGCACCATTTGTTCTCCCAGAGTAGTTGTCCCTGGATCATGGGCCCCTGGCAGTGGTGGGCTGCACAGGCTCCCGGGAGGGAAGGTGTGGATAGTGACCTGTGTTTGCAGACAGGATTCTTGGTGGCTGCAGCAGCAGCCTTAGCATTTCATGCCCGTCTCTGGGGTCCACGCTGATAACTGCAGATCATGCCCGTCTCTGGAGCTCGTTTAGGTGGTGCTCTGAATCCCCTCTCCTGATGCACCCTGAAACAATGGTCTCTTGCCTCTTTGCCAGGTCCAGACTTTTTCCTGGACTCCATCCCAGCTAGCTGTGTGGCACTAGCCCCCTTCAGGCTGTGTCCACGCAGCCAACCCCAGTCCTTTCCTTGGGATCTGACCTCCGAAGCCCAAGCCTCAGCTCCCAGCCCCCACCTGCCCAGGCGGGTGAGCAGACAAGCTTCTTGGGCTGGTGAGTGCTAGTTGACACCGATCCTCTGTGCGGGAATCTCTCCGCTTTGCCCTCCTCACCCCTGTTGCTCTGCTCTCCTCCATGGCTCCAAAGCTTCCCCCCCCCACAATCCCCCATCTCCACCAGTGAAGGAGCTTCCTAGTGTGTGGAAACCTTTCCTCCTTCACAGCTTCCTCCCACTGCTGCAGGTCCTGTCCCTATTCTTTTGTCTCTGTTTTTTCTTTTTTCTGTTGCCCTACCCAGGTACGTGGGGAGTTTCTTGTCTTTTGGGAGGTCTGAAGTCTTCTGCCAGCATTCAGTAAGTGTTCTGTAGGAGTTGTTCCACATGTAGATGTATTTCTGATGTATTTGTGGGGTGGAAGGTGATCTCCACATCTTACTCCTCCACCATCCTGAATGTCTCTCATTTCCCCTTTACTTCAAGGTGACAAGATTATTCCACCTACTTCACACAGAAAAATAGGATACATTAGGAGATAACCTCTTTAAACTCATCGCACTAAATTTCCAAATAGGAACTAAATAATTTTAGGAACTAACTAACTAAATCCCACATAGGAACTCATAATTTTTACACCTCTCCCATAATTACACATTGAAGGCCATCTTCTCTATTAGTGCCCTGAATGAGGTAGTATTTTCAGGAAGCTCATACTATCCATTACTTATTATCTTACATGAATTGCCTAACCCTGCCTGTCTGTTACATACTTTCAACAGCTTTTAAAAATGCTCTTCATATATCTCTCACAAAGAACATGTTTTTTCAAAAAACCCTCAGAATATATATGGTGACCCTCTGTACTCTCTGTGCAGCTCTTCTCTAAGTCTACAATTCTCTCAAAATAAAAAGTTGAAGAGAATTTTACCTCCTCTTATCAATATTGTCCTAATTCTCCATACTTTTTCATAGACAAACTTTGTGAAGTTTTTTTCTCAACTCCTTTCATTTCCAAACTATTCTGGATTTTATGGTTAATGCCCCAGGGACCACACCAGGGATTTCCATCCAGTAAATCTAATCAGCAATTTTATTTATTTATTGTTTTTTTTTAAGCTTTTATTATAAAACAAAATACAGATACAGAAAATTTTCTGTACAGAAGCTACAAAACATTACTGTTGATATATTACTAGTCAACCATTATTTATTTATTTATTTTTTAACATCTTTATTGGAGTATAATTGCTTTACAATGGTGTGTTACTTTCTGCTTTATAACTATAACTAATTATAATTGACAATTTTCATTTATTTTTTTCCTGATTTAACTAAACATCTTGATGCAGTGAAGTTTTGTTCAAATTTGAAAAAAAAAGACCATTGTTTCTTTAAATGTGTTTGTAATTTTTATGCCCCTCCCACTGTTTTTCTTGGTCTCCAGTTATATGTATGTTATACTGCTTCATATTTTCCCACAGATCAGTTAGGCTTTTTTTTTTTTTTTGGCCTTTCAAGGCTTCAGTTAGAATAATTTATTTGTTATATCTCTTTAGTAATCATTTTTTCTACCATTCAATCATATAAAAATGACATCCCATTAAAAATTCAATTTACTTATTTTATTTTTTATCACTCTTAATTTCTTCTGGTTCTTTTAATTTCTTCCATTTCTCTCTTCATTATGTCCCTGATTTTCTTCACATCCTTATGTATATGGAGTATGTTTATGATGCTATTTTAAAGCCTTTCTCTGCTAATTCCATCATTTATGCTATTTCTATTCACTGATTTTTACCTTGGTTATGTGTCACATTTCCCTGCTTCATGCATGTCTAGTAATTTTTTATTGGCTATCAAACAATTTATATGACTGATTATGGGATTTTGTTGTATCGTCAAAGAGTTGTAGACTTCTTTTCTGATTGACTGTTAACTTATTTACAAAACAGATTGATTTTCTGAAGCCTTGCTTCTAAGAACTTTTCTTGCAAGTCTAGAGTACCCTTTACCTTTGAGCTAATATACTCTACCTCTAAGGTGTTGCACTTAATAGATTCACTATTGAATGCCCTGTTTATTTCATAAGATCTTTCTGCTCTAGATCCTGGGAACTCAAAACAATTTCTTGCTTTGTGTGATATCTAGATTTAATTTCTCACTTGCTGAAAATTGTCTTCCTGGCTTCTGTGACTCACCTTATACATCTTCAGATAAATACTCAGCTGAAGATTCAAGAAGACTTCCATAAAGACTTTGGGAACTCTTTCCCTTCCTATCTTCCTTCATTTGAATACCCTTCTTTGTGAATTTTAGCAACTTTTCTTCCTCAAATTTTGATCTCTGTTACTGGAACTCAACCAAATTTTAGGGCTCTATGTTTATTGTTTAGTAAGTTCTTTATATGCGTGTGATTTATTCAAACTACAACTTGGCTGATTGCCATAAATAAATATGTAGTCTTCTTTATGATATTCTTTTCTATGGTATAAAACAAATTTTAATCATTACATTTTAATATTTTCTTATCAGTTTATACTTACATTGCATAATGATCAAATATTTTAAGTGCTTTTAAGAAACATTATCTTAGTTTTTCATAAGTTAGTCAGTGTTTTCTGAGCATTTTAAAGAATATTTTTCAGTTTTAACTGACTTTTTTGGCATGGGTTGATATACCCTCCTGCTCAGAGACACAGACTAAATAATAACAATGAGGGGTATGCTAATGATTATAAAAATTATGATAGTGATAATAATAACACAATGTTTAAAAATATTATACAACTATTTTATAAATTTTTTAGATTTTGGAAAAACGTTCATATTTCAAGTTTTCCATAAATTTCATAAATTGAAATTTTAGAAATGGAAAATGATTATTAAATTATTCTTATTGGATAACTTTACCCCCCCAAATTTGAGAGTCACATAAATTTTGTAATTATTATATTTATTTAAAGGCATTTCTAATGTCTTCTATCTTTATCTTTCATTGTTAGATCTTTTATATAATAACTTCTTCACATCTGGAATTTATATTTATGATTTTCATGGTTCGGAGGGGTGTTTCTGTGAGATTTTTGTAAAAAGAAACTTCAAATGTACATTTGAAAATATCTTTTAATTGCATCCACACGTGAATACCTGATGAATAATGTTTTTTTCATCTTATTATTTTCCATTTATTCACAGTTGATGTCCATTTTTATGGAGAGCATCTTGTAGAAATCCTCAGTGTTACTTCAGTCTCTTTCTCCTTATTAATCTGCTTAGCTTGTTTAGTTTTTTTCATTACTCTTAAACAATTTTTTTTCCTTTTATATATTTATTTTAAATCTTTATTGGAGTATAATAGCTTTACAATGGTGTGTTAATTTCTGCTTTATAAAAAAGTGAATTGGTTTTACATATACATATGTTCCCATATCTCTTCCCTCTTGCGTCTCCCTCCCTCTCATCTTCCCTATCCCACCCCTCTAGGTGGTCACAAAGCACCAAGCTGATCTCCCTGTGCTATGTGGCTGCTTCCTACTAGCTATCTATTTTACGTTTGGTAGTGTATATATGTCCATGCCACTCTCTCACTTTGTCACAGCTTACCCTTCCCCCTCCCCATATCCTCAAGTCCATTCTCTAGTAGGTCTGTGTCTTTATTCCTGTCTTACCCCTAGGTTCTTCATGACATTTCTTTTTTTTCCTTCATTCCATATATTTGTGTTAGCATACGGTATTTGTCTTTCTCTTTCTGACTTACTTCACTCTATATGACAGACTGTAGGTCCATCCACCTCACCACAAATAACTCAATTTTGTTTCTTTTTAATGGCTGAGTAATATTCCATTGTATATATGTGCCACATCATCTTTATCCATCCATCCGATGATGGGCACTTAGGTTGCTTCCATCTCCTGGCTATTGTAAATAGAGCTGCAATGAACATTTTGGTACATGACTCTTTTTGAATTTTGGTTTTCTCAGGGTATATGCCCAGTAGTGGGATTGCTGGGTCGTATGGTAGTTCTATTTGTAGTTTTTTAAGGAACCTCCATACTGTTCTCCTTCGTGGCTGTACCAATTCACCTTCCCACCAGCAGTGCAAGAGGGTTCCCTTTTCTCCCCACCCTCTCCAGCATTTATTGTTTCTAGATATTTTGATGATGGCCATTCTGACTGGTACAAGATGCTATCTCTTTGTAGTTTTGATTTGCATTTCTCTAATGATTAATGATGTTGAGCATTCTTGCATGTGTTTGTTGGAAATCTGTATATCTTCTTTGGAGAAAAGTCTATTTAGGTATTCTGCCCGTTTTTCGATTGGGTTGTTTATTTTTTTATCATTGAGCTGCATGAGCTGCGTGTATATTTTGGAGATTAATCCTTTGTCAGTTTTTTCATTTGCAAATATTTTCTCCCATTCTGAGGGTTGTCTTTTGGTCTTGTTTATGGTTTCCTTTGCTGTGCAAAAGCTTTGAAGTTTCATGAGGTCCCATTTGTTTATTTTTGTTTTTATTTCCATTTCTCTAGGAGGTGGGGCAGAAAGGATCTTGCTGTGATTTATGTCATAGAGTGTTCTGCCTATGTTTTCCTCTAAGAGTTTCAAAGTTTCTGGCCTTACATTTAGATTTTTAATCCATTTTGAGTTTATTTTTGTGTATGGTGTTAAGGAGTGTTCTAATCTCACACTTTTGTATGTACCTGTCCAGTTTTTCCAGCACCACTTATTGAAGAGGCTGTCTTTTCTCCACTGTACATTCCTGCCTCCTTTATCAAAGATAAGGTGACCATATGTGCGTGGGTTTATCTCTGGGCTTTGTATCCTGTTCAATTGATCTCTAGTTCTGTTTTTGTGCCAGTACCATACTGTCTTGATTACTGTAGCTTTGTAGTATAGTCTGAAGTCAGGGAGCCTGATTCCTCCAGCTCTGTTTTTCGTTCTCAAGATAGCTTTGGCTATTCGGGGTCTTTTGTGTTTCCATACAAATTGTGAAATTTTTTGTTCTAGTTCTGTGAAAAATGTCAGTGGTAGTTTGATAGGGATTGCATTGAATCTGTAGATTGCTTTGGGTAGTAGAGTCATTTTCACAATGTTGATTCTTCCAATGAAAGAACATGGTATATCTCTCCATCTATTCATATCATCTTTAATTTCTTTCATCAATGTCATGATTTTTTGCATACAGGTCTTTTGTCTCCTTAGGTAGGTTTATTCCTAGATATTTTATTCTTTTTGTTGCAGTGGTAAATGGGAGTGTTTTCTTGATTTCACTTTCAGATTTTTCATCATTAGTGTATAGGAATGCCAGAGATTTCTGTGCATTAATTTTGTATCCTGCTACTTTACCAAATTCATTGATTAGCTCTAGTAGTTTTCTGGTAGCATCTCTAGGATTCCCTATGTATAGTATCAAGTCATCTGCGAACAGTGACAGCTTTACTTCTTCTTTTCCGATTTGGATTCATTTTATTTTGTTTTCTTCTCTGATTGCTGTGGCTAAACCTTCCAACATTATGTTGTATAAGAGTGGTGAGACTCGTCAAACTTGTCTTGTTCCTGATCTTAGTGGAAATGCTTTCAGTTTTTCACCATTGAGCATGATGTTGGCTGTGGGTTTGTCATATATGGCCTTTATTATGTTGAGGAAAATTTGCTTTATGCCTACTTTCTGCAGGGTTTTTATCATAAATAGGTGTTGAATTTTGTCGAAAGTTTCTCTGCATCTCTTGAGATGATCATATGGTTTTTCTCCTTCAATTTGTTAATATGGTGTATCACGTTGATTGATTTATGTATATTGAAGAATCCTTGCATTCCTGGAATACACCCCACTTGATTGTGGTGTATGATCCTTTTAATGTGCTGTTGGATTCTGTTTACTAGTATTGTGTTGAGGATTTTTGCATCTATGTTCATCAGTGATATTGGCCTGTAGTTTCCTTTCTTTGTGAAATCTTTGTCTGGTTTTGGTATCAGGGTGATGGTGGCCTCATAGAATGAGTTTGGGAGTGTTCCTCCCTCTGCTCTATTTTGGAAGAGTTTGAGAAGGATAGGTGTTAGCTCTTCTCTAAATGTTTGATAGAATTCGCCTGTGAAGCCATCTGGTCCTGGGCTTTTGTTTGTTGGAAGACTTTTAATCACAGTTTCAATTTTAGTGCTTGTGATTGGTCTGTTCATATTTTCTATTTCTTCCTAATTCAGTCTCAGCACATTGTGCATTTCAAAGAATTTGTTCATTTCTTCCAGGTTGTCCATTTTATTGGCATAGAGTTGCTTGTATTAATCCCTCATGATCTTTTGTGTTTCTGCAGTGTCAGCTGTTACTTCTCCTTTTTCATTTCTAATTCTATTGATTTGAGTCTTCTCCCTTTTTTCTTGATGAGTGTGGCTAATGGTTTATCAATTTTGTTTATCTTTCAAAGAACCAGCTTTTGTTTTATTGATCTTTGCTATTGTTTTCTTTGTTTCTATTTCATTTATATCTGCTCTGATCTTTATGATTTCTTTCCTCCTGCTAGCGTTGGGGTTTTTTTTTCTTATTTCTCTTATTGCTTTAGGTGCAAGGTTCGGTAGTTTCTTCAAGATGTTTCCTGTTTCTTAAGGTAGTATTGTATTGCTATAAACTTCCCTCTTAGAACTGCTTCTGCTGCCTTCCATAAGTTTTGGGTCGTAGTGTCTCCATTGTCATTTGTTTCTAGGTATTTTCTGATTTCCTCTTTGATTTCTTCAGTGATCAATTCATTATTAAGTAGTGTATTGTTTCGCTTCCATGCGTTTGTATTTTTTACAGATCTTTTCCTTTAATTGATATCTAGTCTCATAGTGTTGTGGTTGGAAAAGATACTTGATACAATTTCAATTTTCTTAAATTTACCAAGGCTTGATTTGTGACTTAAGTTTGATCTATCCTGGAGAATATTCCATGAGCACTTGAGAAAAATGTGTAATCTGTTGTTTTTGGATGGAATGTCCTATAAATATCAATTAAGTCCATCTTGTTTAATGTATCATTTAAAGCTTGTGTTTCCTTATTTATTTTCATTTTGGATGATCTGTCCATTGGTGAAAGTGGGGTGTTAAGTCCCCTACTATGAATGTGTTACTGTCGATTTCCCCTTTTATGGCTGTTAGTATTTGCCTTATGTATTGAGGTGCTCCTATGTTGGGTGCATAAATATTTACAATTGATATATCTTCTTCTTGGATCGATCCCTTGATCATTATGTAGTGTTCTTCTTTGTCTCTTTTAGTAGTCTTTATTTTAAAGTCTATTTTGTCTGATATGAGAATTGCTACTCCATCTTTCTTCTGGTTTCCATTTTCATGGAATATATTTTTCCATCCCCTCACTTTCAGTCTGTATGTGTCCCTAGGCCTGAAGTGGGTCTCTTGTAGATGGCATATATATGGGTCTTGTTTTTGTATCCATTCAGCCAATCTGTGTCCTTTGGTGGGAGCATTTAATCCATTCACATTTAAGATAATTATCGATATGTATGTTCCTATTCCTATTTTCTTAATTGTTTTGGGCTTGTTATTGCAGGTGTTTTCCTTCTCTTGTGTTTCTTGCCTAGAGAAGTTCCTTTAGCGTTTGTTGTAAAGCTGGTTTGGTTGTGCTTAACTCTCTCAGCTTTTGCTTGTCTGTAAAGCTTTTAATTTCTCCATGAAATCTGAATGAGATCCTTGCTGGGTAGAGTAATCTTGGTTGTAGGTTTTTCTCCTTCATCACTTTAAATATGTCCTGCCTGTCCCTTCTGGCTTGCAGAGTTTCTGCTGAAAGATCAGCTGTTAACCTTATGGGGATTCCCTTGTGTGTTATTTGTTGTTTTTCCCTTGCTGCTTTTAATATGTTTTCTTTGTATTTAATTTTTGACAGTTTGATTAATATGTGTCTTGGCATGTTTCTCCTTGGATTTATCCTGTATGGGCTTCTCTGTGCTTCCTGGGCTTGGTTAACTATTTCCTTTCCCATATTAGGGAAGTTTTCTACTATAATCTCTTCAAATATTTTCTCAGTCCCTTTCTTTTTCTCTTCTTCCTCTGGGACCCCTATAATTCGAATGTTGGTGCATTTAATGTTGTCCCAGAGGTCTCTGAGACTGTCCTCAATTCTTTTCATTCTTTTTTCTTTATTCTGCTCTGCAGTAGTTATTTCCACTATTTTATCTTCCAGGTTACTTATCCGTTCTTCTGCCTCAGTTATTCTGCTATTGATCCTTTCTAGCGTATTTTTAATTTCATTTATTGTGTTGTTCATCGGTGCTTGTTTCCTCTATTTCTACTGGGTCCTTGGTAAATGTTTCTTGCATTTTGTCTATTCTATTTCCAATATTTTGGCTCATCTTTACTATCATTATTCCGAATTATTTTCCAGGTAGACTGCCTATTTCCTCTTCATTTGTTAGGTCTGGTGGGTTTTTATCTTGCTCCTTCATCTGCTGTGTGTTTTTCTGTCTTCTCATTTTGCTTATCTTACTGTGTTTGGGGTCTTCTTTTCACAGGCTGCAGGTTCATAGTTCCCATTGTTTTTGGTGTCTGTCCCCGGTGGCTAAAGTTGGTTCAGTGGGATGTGTAGGCTTCCTGGTGGAGGGGACTAGTGCCTTTGTTCTGGTGGCTGAGGCTGGATCTTGTCTCTCTGGTGGGCAGGGGCACGTCTGGTGGTGTGTTTTGGGGTGTCTGTGGATTTATTATGATTTTAGGAAGCCTGTCTGCTAATGGGTGGTGTTATGTTCCTATCTTGCTAGTTGTTTGGCATAGGGTGTCCAGCACTGTAGCTCACTGGTCGTTGAGTGAAGCTGGATGTTGGTGGTGAGATGGAGATCTCTGGGAGATTTTTGCCATTTGATATTACGTGGAGCTGTGAGGTCTCTTGTGGACCAGTGTCCTGAAGTTGGCTGTCCCATGTCAGAGGCACAGCACTCACTTCTGGCTGTAGCACCAAGAGCGTTTCATCCACATGGCTCAGAATAAAAGGGAGAAAAAGTAGAAAGAAAAAAGAAACAAAGAGCATAAAGTAAAATAACGTAAGATAAAATAAAATAAAGTTATTAAAATAAAAACTAATTATTAAGAAAAAAAATTTGTTTTAGTAAAACAAAAACAAACAAACAAAAATGGACGGCGGAACCCTAGGGCAAATGGTGAAAGCAAAGCTCTACAGACAAAATCTCACACAGAAGCATACACATACACACTCACAAAAAGAAGAAAAGGGGAAAAAATAATAAATCTTGCTCTCCAAGTCCACCTCCTCAATTTGGGATGATTCATAGTCAATTCAGTTATTCTACCAATGCAGGGTACATCAAGTTGACTGTGGAGATTTAATCCACTGCTTCTGAGGCTGCTGGGAGATATTTCCCTTTCTCTTCTTTGTTTGCACAGCTCCCAGGGCTCAGCTTTGGATTTGGGCCCGCCCCTGCCTGTAGGTTGGAGGAGGGCGTCTGTTCTTCGCTCAGACAGGACGGGGTTAAAGGAGCAGCTGATTCAGGGGCTCTGGCTCACTCAGGCCAGGGGGAGGGAGGGGCACAGAATGTGGGGCAAGACTGTGGTGGCAGAGGCCAGTGGGATGTTGCGCCAGCCTGAGGCGCGCCGTGACTTCTCCTGGGGAAATTGTCCTTGGATCCCAGGACACTGGCAGTGGCTTGCTGCACAGGCTCCCTGGAAGGGAGGTGTGGAGAGTGACCTGTGCTCGCACGCGGGCTTCTTGGTGGTGGCAGCAGCAGCCTTAGTGCCCCATGCCCCTCTCTTGGGTTCGCGCTGTTAGCCACGGTCCGTGCCCATCTCTGGAGCTCCTTTAAGCAGCACTCTTAATCCCCTCTCCTCGCCCACCAGGAAACAAAGAGGGAAGAAAAAGTCTCTTGCCTCTTCGACAAGTCCAGACTTTTCCCCAGACTCCCTCCCAGCTAGCCTTGGTGCACTAACCCCTTTAGGCTGTGTTCACGCCACCAGTCCTCTCCCTGCGATCCAACCGAGGCCTGAGCCCTTAAACATTTTTAAAACTAGAATATATCTAGGTTTTAATAACTTTTCACCAAATTCTTGTCTACAGCTAATCATGAGAGTTAATTTTTTTCTTTTATCATTGTTTTTGTCCTCTGTCAGCTCTGTTTATTCCAAGTGTAGTTCTGATTATATCTAAGTGGGATCTCATATATACTTCACCATATTCAAGTATCACAATTGTTGAACAGGCAATCCAACTTAAAAGAAGCAATAGGTTTTTAATATAATACTTTGTTTATGTGGCTTGTAAAAAGAAACTGAACGGAAAATACAGCATGCTCAGCATCTTCATGTCATCACTTGACCCTGGAGCTACCTGTGTGTATAGGTTTCTTCACTCTTCATTAAAATGGGGGCACATGCCTCTGCTGACATGAGAGTTAAGGTGTATGCAAATCACTTTGACACACAAAAACCGCAGTCTAAGTTTCCAACAGATTATTTTTTATGAGGTTCTAACATGCACACATTGTATGGCCTCATGCCCGCTCACAGTAACCCATGGCCAGATGCATTTCTATAGATCAGGGATTTTACAGCAAGCAAGGCAGTTTTGATATTTCATATTTATCTTAATTTTTAAATTTCCAAACAAACATTATTTTGAAAAGATTATTGTGAAAAACAGACCCAGATGTTATTGTCCCAGGTAGTTCTAGGTCAAGTCAAACCTGATTTCATTCCATTACTTTCAGATGTAATTTTCTCCCGCTTCATACTTCTCTTTTTACTGCTATGGTGAAATTTATTAATTTTGTATAATGTTACCATCTTCATAAACCCTTTGGATATATTCCATCTTTATGCTTCTTGCTCTAATTTCATGGCTGTAGTGTCTTAAATCATGTTGAGAACCCACATTTTTTTTTTCAATAATTGTCCCATCTCATTGTAAACTATCTTTAAGGACTTATTCTCATTCACCCTTTAATTGTAGTATTTTTTAATTATATGCTTATCCAGTTGTCTGCACTTTTACAGATCCAAGTTTATTTTTTCTTTGGTGGAAATTGATATAAAACATCCCTTGACTCTTTCAGATAATTAGAAAGGAAAAGAAGGATTTAAATTAACTATAGTTTTCTTTCATGGGTTTATAGATTTATATATCTGAGAGAAATATATGCAGAACCAAATCTTAAAGCAGGGCACATAAAGTCCTTTATAAAATTTATTGAACTCAAAAAAGTTATAACACATACCTGGAACTAACTGCTAAAAAATCTACTATATAACATAAACACACCTCCTTTTTTATTGAAATATAGTTGATATACTTTATTATATATAGCTTTAGATGTACAGCACAGTGATCCAATATTTTTATAGATTATACTCCTTTTAATGTTATCATAAAATATTGGCTATTTTCCCTGTGCTATACAATATATCCTTGTATCTTATTTATTTTATACTTAATAGTTTGTACCTCTTAATCTCCTACCCCTATCTTGTCCCCTCCAACCTTCCCTCTGCCCACTGGTAACCACTAATTTATTCTCTATACCTGTAAATTTATTTGTTTGTTTATACTCATTCATTGGTTTCGTTTTGTAGATTCTACATACAAGTGATAACAGTATTTGTCTTTCTCTGCTGTCTTAATTCACTAAGCATAACACCCTCCAAGTCCATGCATGTTGTTGCAAACAGCAAGTTTTATTTATGGTTATTATTCCATACTCTGTGTGTGTGTGTGTGTGTGTCTATCACTTCTTATTTATCCAATCATCTGTTAATGGACACTTAAGTTGCTTCCATATCTTGGCTATTGTAAATAATGCTGCTGTGAACATTAGGGTGAATGTAACTTTTCAAATTAGTGTTTTTGTTATCTTTGGATATATACCTAGGAGTGGAATTGCTGGTCACATGGTAGTTCTATTGTTAGTGTTTCGAGGAAACTCCAAACTGTTTTCATAGTGGCAGTACCAATTTACATGCCCACCAAAAGGGTACAAGGGTACCCTTTTCTCCACATCCTCACCAATATTTGCTATTTCTAGACTTTTTGATGATAGCCATTCTGACAGGTGTGAGGTGATATCTTATTGTGGTTTACAATTGCATTTCTCTGCTGATTAGCAATGTTGAGCATCTTTTCATGTACCTGCTGCCACCTGTATGTAGTCTTTGGAGAAATATCTATTCAGGTCTTCTGCCCATTTCTTAGTTGGCTTTTTTGTTGTTGTTGTTATTGACTTGTGTGTAGTATTTATATATTTTTGATATTAACTCGTTATCAGTCATATTATTTGCAAATACTTTCTCCTATTCAGTAGTTTGTCTTTTTGTTTTGTTGATGTTTTCCTATGCTTTTAAGTTTAATTAGTTCCCAATTGATTATTTTTACTTTAGTTTCCTTTGTTCCAGAAGACAGATTCAGAAACATATTGCTACAATTTATGTCAAAAATGTTCTGCCTACGTTTTCTTCTCGGAGTTTTATGGTGTCTGGTCTTAGATTTACGTTTTTAATCCATTTTGAGTTTATTTTTGTACATGATGTGAAAAAATATTCTAATTTCTTTCTTTTCCATGTAGCTGTCTGGTTTTCCCAGCACCACTTATTGAAGAGACTGTCTTTCCCCATTGTATGTTTTTGCCTCCTTTGTCATAAATTAACTGACCAGAAGTGCGTGGGTTTATTTCTTGGCTCTCTATTCTGTTCCCTTGATTTACTTGCCTATTTTTGTGCTAGTATCATGCTGCTTTGATTACTATAGCTTTGTAATATAGTCTGAAGTCAGGGAGCATGGCCACTTGAGCTTTGTACATTTTTCTCAAAATTCGTTTCGCGATTTGGGGTCTTTTGTGGTTCCATATAAGTTTTAGGATTATTTGGTCTAGTTTGGTGAAAAATGTCATGGGTATTTTGATAGGAATAGCATTAAATCTGTAGACTGTGTTGGGTAATATGGACATTTTAACAATATTAATTCATGCAGTCCATGAACAAGGTATCTCTTTCCATTTCTTTACATCATCTGTCATTTCCTTTATCAGTATTTATTAGTTTACAGAGTATAGGTCTTTTCTCTCCTTGGTTAAGTTTATTCCCATGTATTTTATTTTATTTTTTGATGTGATTTTAAATGAGATTGTTTTCTTGCTGTATCCTCCTGATTGTTCATTATTAATGTATGGAAAAGCAAAAGATTCTTATGTATTAATCTTATATTCTGTAACTTTACTGAATTCATTTATTACTTCTAATAATTTTTGAGTAGAGACTTTATGGTTTTCTATGTACAGTAGCATGTCATCTGCAATTAGTGAGTTTTACTTCTTTCCTTCTAATATCGATGCTTTTTATTTCTTTTTCTTTTTTGATTGCTGTGGCTAGGACTTCCAATACTGTATTAAATAGAAGTGTCAAGAGTGGGCATCCTTGTCTTACTCCTGATTTTAGAAAAACACTTTCAGCTTTTCCCCATTGAGTATGATATTAGCTGTTGGTTTGTCATAAATGGCCTTTATTCTGTTGAGATATGTTTCCTCTATAGCAACTTTGATGAGTGTTTTTATCATGGGTGGGTGGGAGGTAGAGCTGGAGATGAATGGTCTAGACCCAGAGCCAGATGTGAGCCTGGATTTCTCCTATACTTAGTGGCCATCAGTCACCTATCAGGGATGGGTGCAGGTCCCAAGTTGCTGGAGCAGAAGCCCTGAGGGTCAGGTCCAAGCTGGCTCCGTTCCCTCAAAGTGTGTACTCTCCCTGGCAACAGCACCTTTGCCCAGAAGCAGCACTGAAGCAAGAGGGGCTGGAGTGGGTGCCTGGTGCAAGCCCGGGCACATACTGGGCTAGTTCCAGCTCACCATTCAGAGCTCCAGATAGCTCCCAATCCACCATCTCTGTGAGTGTCACCAATGGCTGCCCTTGCCCTTTCAGATGCAGTGCCATGTCCAAGGAGGCTCTGTGCCCCCAAGTGGGCACTCCTCCATAATGGCAGCATTTGCCCTAGTGGGGAGCTGTGCTGGAGCTAAAGGGGGCAGAGCTGGCACTCAGCATGGATAGAGCACATGCTGGGATGATCCTGGCACATCAGTGAAACTTCCAGACAGTTTCAGTCTGTTTCATCTACCTTGTTGCTGGGAATAAGTAGTAAGTAAGCATTTGCATGTTCTTCACAAGTGAAGTCTTGGTTTCTTACAGCCTTCCTATAAGTCCCACTGGCTTTAAACCAGCTAAGGGGACTCATCTTTCTGGAGTCAGACCCTAGGGCTGGAGTACACATGTGGTTGGAATCCCTCACTCCTCAGAAAAGTTCTCCAAGCTTGTGATACACTGCACCCCTTCTGTGTCCTATCCTAGGGGCACAAGTCCTGACGTGATTGCTTCTCTTTTCCTACCTGACTCCATGTATATTTTTCTCTACAGCCTTGGCTGTAGAGAGTCTTTCTGCCATTCTCCAGTTTATTTTCAGTGAGAGTTGCCCTACATGTATTGTATTTTTGACGTGTTAATAGGGGGAGGTGAGCTCTACATCCTTCTACTCTGCCATCATGACCTGCTTTTTTTTTTTTTTTTTGGTATTAATAAGGGTTACTAGGGGATGGACAGATCTTCTGCTGTTTTCCTATTTTAGCAGTCCAACCAAGTGTAAGTGCTGAGAAGAAGGAAATATGATATTACATCCATCATCAGTCCTCACAGGGGTGCTAGTAAAATTCTGATGAGTCTACTCCATGGACTGATTATCTCCAAAATTTCCTACTTCAAATATTCATGTATTAATATTGCTGTCATTTGAATAATTCTAATTACTTTTCACTAGGCAACACTAATATCTCTATCATTATCAAAATTAACCATTGTTTTGGTATCTTTATTTGTATGATTAATCACTTAAGAGATTCAGACATTTAATAATCAAATAACTAATT
>NW_021703768.1:24866691-24868031 GCF_005190385.1 Monodon monoceros | reverse complement strand
TTCTTGTAGAATACAATATACATGTGTGTATATACATCTATGTTATATATATAGAGAGAGGATAGTGTTTTAATATAATAATAGAATATGATAAGATGATATAGCTACATTTAAATTGCATGAAGGTTATTATAATACAATGGAATACTAAATTTTCCAAAGAAAATAGTAAATGGTATATAAGAGGATACATATTTTCTGAAATATGAAATAAATATGAAATATAACTGAAAATATTTTCCTCAGTTACCAATTTAATTCATTTTTTGTAAAGAAGTACTAAACGTATTCTGCAATAAAAAATTTTTTTGGTCAAAACTCAGGGGCCACTAGGAAATGTAATATACTCATTTTTTTTATCTTGCCTTTTTTCCCCTTCAAATATATTGTGATTAAATAAACACTACAAACATATTCAAGTACTAAAATATTGGATTACTAATATGTTAAATTAATATAAATGAAAGCATAAATTCATGGATTTGAAAGTAAAAATTACATTGATCCTTACACCAAAGAGTAGCATCTTTGAAAATATCACCATGATAACAGAAAAAAATAATGAAAATGAATTAGAAAATAATATATTCACTTAGAGTAATAAAGGGGATGGACTTCCCTGGCCGTCCAGTGGTTAAGTCTCCATGCTTCCACTGCAGGGATCACAGGTTCAATCCCTGGTTGGGGGACTAAGATCCCGCATGCCACGCAGTGCAGCCAAAAATATAAATAAAATTAAATAATAAAGGGGAAATGCATGCAGATGTAAACATTATAAAATAGTATATTTAATTTGATATAAGCACATTCTAAAATCTCAAGTAGATGATTTGACAAGAAAATATAAATTTTTAAAAATTGTGTGAAGCAGAAGCAAACCTGGATGGAATCTGTAATGTATAATGATCATAAAACCAAATCAAAACCAAACAAATATAAAACCAAACAAAAGCTTAGTATATTTTATGACAGAAAGCTTAGGATTGGCCCCAAGACATTGAAATTTAACTGACCTCAACTAATCCTAAATTCTGCAATTAAAATTGTGGGGTTTTTTAAAACATATTTCACAGTATTGAAATTAAAAAGAGCTTAGAATAATTGGTGAAAATAGAAAACTCTCAGATGTCTTTCATTCTTACCGTCATCCATCTGTGAGCCACATCAAAAATTACACTTAATTTGAGGTCACATTTTCTGACTGATTTCCCTAATGTAGCAAATTTTATATTTATGATTATGCAAGTATTATTTACAACATGGACATTTGTATGGTCCGGTGGTTAAAGATACAGGTTTCCAAGTCAAAATGTCTGATTAAATTTTTGCTTTGCCACTTA
>NW_021703768.1:24864053-24866666 GCF_005190385.1 Monodon monoceros | reverse complement strand
GCCAATATTCTCCATGTGAACTTGACGTAGCTGTCTTAAGTTTCTAAATCTGGTGATTTAATTTATATTATAGGAGCTATGATGATAATAAATGGCCATCTTTCATAGAATTACTGTGAAGACAAGAGAGTTAGCATACATGAAGTCACACATACTCTGCAAAAGTCATGGTCTGTTAGAAAACACATCTAGAAAAGAGGTTGACTAGCACAACAAGATTTGGGGTGAACGGGGTCTAAGCTCAGATCTACCGCTTACTAATTTCTTATGGGCTAATTGCACTATAAATTTGTGTGTTTATATTTAAAAAGGAATATTATTATTTCAGTTCCCAAGGATTGTTTGAGGTTTTAATGATTTAATTCATGCAAAGGGCTTAGTACAGGGACTATTAAGAAACACGTCAAATCAAACTACGATTTACAATAAATTATACCATCAAAATATGTTTTTGCAATATCTTCCTTTCATTCGCATGTACCTCACCTCACCCCCACTGTAAACCCAATTCATGTTTCCCCCCGTGTGTGGCTGCAAGCTGTATGAATGACTGGTTGAAGGGTGATATGAAGCACACACACTAGACCAAAGACACCAGTATAAGAACACAATACTTGTGTGGTGTACACATATTACTTCATACAGATAGAATATTCATCTAATTTATTGAATTCTTCCTGAGCTTACTCAAGTAGGTATCATGACATGATACAATTCAGGCTGTGACTTGGAATTATTCACTCATACACCAGTATGATTCAGCAGTCTTATGTTTTATGTCAGTTTGTTTGATAGATTTGTTAAGTTACTAAATTGTTTACTACTTTTTACATTCCCTAGTTTTTTCAATTTTTTTTTTATTGTTTTTTAATTTCAAAACTCTTCAAATATTTAGAAGAGATTTATAGGCAAATCAACAGTTTTGCAAACATCATTCAAAGGCTTCGTAATATAATTTGCTCCCAGTTCTAGAAACATCTGCATTTGATACAATGTTTTATGTTAATTCATGGAAAAAAAGAAAATATCACCTAAAATGAGATATATTTTTATAATAATTGGAAACATTTTATGGACACCATCTTAATCTTATGTATTATGTAACCACGTTTAGGAAGTAAATGCCAATTTTTTTTTTTTTTTCGTGTATGTGGGCCTCTCCTGTTGTGGCCCTCTCCGTGTGGACGGGCTCCAGACGCACAGGCTCAGAGTGCAATGGCTCACGCGCCAGCCGCTCCGCCCAGCATGTGGGATCTTCCTGGACCGGGCACGAACCCGTCCCCTGATCGGGCAGGTGGAATCTCCAACCACTGTGCCACCCGGGAAGCTCCGATAAGTGCAGCGATTTATGATAAGAAGATTCATCCCTTACTCATTTGTAGTGTCCTTCTTTCTCTCTTGTAATAGTCTTTATTTTAAAGTCTATTTTGTCTGATATGAGATTTGCTACTCCAGCTTTCTTTTGATTTCCATTTGCATGGAATATCTTTTTCCATCCCCTCACTTTCAGTCTGTATGTGTCCCTCAGTCTGAAGTGGGTCTCTTGTAGATAGCATATATATGGGTCCTGTTTCTGTATACATTCAGCCAGTCTAAGTCTTTTGGTTGGAGCAGCTAAACCATTTACATTTAAGGTAGTTATTGATATGTATGTTCCTATTACCAGTTTCTTAATTGTTTTGGGTTTGTTATTGTAGGTATTTTCCTCCTCTTGTGTTTCTTGCCTAGAGAAGTTCCTTTCGCATTTTTGTAAAGCTGGTTTGTTGGTGCTGGATTCTCTTAGCTTTTGGTTGTCTGTAAAGGTTTTAATTTCTCTGTCAAATCTGAATGAGATCCTTGCTGGGTAGAGTAATCTTCGTTGTATGTTTTTCCCTTTCATCACTTTAAATGTCATACCACTCCCATCTGGCTTGCAGTGTTTCTGCTGAAAGATCAGCTGTTAACCTTTTGGGGATTCCCTTGTATTTATTTGTTGCTTTTCCCTCCCTGCTTTTAATATACTTTCTTTGTATTTAATTTTTGATAGTTTGATTAATATGTGTCTTGGCGTGTTTCTCTGATAGTATCCTATCGGACTCTCTGGGCTTCCTGGACTTGATTGACTATTTCCTTTCCCATATTAGGGAAATTTTAAAGTATAATCTCTTCAAATATTTTCTCAGTCCCTTTCTTTTTCTCTTCTTCTTTCAGGACTCCTATAATTCGAATGTTGGGGCATTTAATGTTGTCCCAGAGGTCTCTGAGACTGTCCTCAATTCTTTTCATTTTTTTTCTTTTTTCTGCTCTGCAGTAGTTATTTCCACTCTTTTATCTTCTGGGTCGCTTATCTGTTCTTCTTCCTCAGTTATTCTACTATGGATTCCTTCTAGAGAATTTTAATCTCATTTATTGTGTTGTTCATCATTGTTTGCTCTTTAGTTCTTCCAGGTCCTTGTTAAGTGTTTCTTGTGTTTTCTGCATTCTATTTCCAAGATTTTGGATCATCTTTGCTGTCATTACTCTGAATTGTTTTTCAGGTAAACTGCCTATTTCCTTTTCCTTTGTTTGGTCTGGTGGGTTTTTGCCTTGCTCCTTCACCTGCTGTGTATTTCTCTGTCTTCTCATCTTGCTTAA
>NW_021703768.1:24861256-24863953 GCF_005190385.1 Monodon monoceros | reverse complement strand
TTCATCCCTTACTCATTTGTAGTGTCCTTCTTTCTCTCTTGTAATAGCCTTTATTTTAAAGTCTATTTTGTCTGATATGAGATTTGCTACTCCAGCTTTCTTTTGATTTCCATTTGCATGGAATATCTTTTTCCATCCCCTCACTTTCAGTCTGTATGTGTCCCTCAGTCTGAAGTGGGTCTCTTGTAGATAGCATATATATGGGTCCTGTTTCTGTATACATTCAGCCAGTCTAAGTCTTTTGGTTGAAGCATCTAAACCATTTACATTTAAGGTAGTTATCAATATGTATGTTCCTATTACCAGTTTCTTAATTGTTTTGGGTTTGTTATTGTAGGTATTTTCCTCCTCTTGTGTTTCTTGCCTAGAGAAGTTCCTTTCGCATTTTTGTAAAGCTGGTTTGTTGGTGCTGGATTCTCTTAGCTTTTGGTTGTTTGTAAAGGTTTTAATTTCTCTGTCAAATCTGAATGAGATCCTTGCTGGGTAGAGTAATCTTCGTTGTATGTTTTTCCCTTTCATCACTTTAAATGTCATACCATTCCCATCTGGCTTGCAGTGTTTCTGCTGAAAGATCAGCTGTTAACCTTTTGGGGATTCCCTTGTATTTATTTGTTGCTTTTCCCTCCCTGCTTTTAATATATTTTCTTTGTATTTAATTTTTGATAGTTTGATTAATATGTGTCTTGGCGTGTTTCTCTGATAGTATCCTATCGGACTCTCTGGGCTTCCTGGACTTGATTGACTATTTCCTTTCCCATATTAGGGAAATTTTAAAGTATAATCTCTTCAAATATTTTCTCAGTCCCTTTCTTTTTCTCTTCTTCTTTCAGGACTCCTATAATTCGAATGTTGGGGCATTTAATGTTGTCCCAGAGGTCTCTGAGACTGTCCTCAATTCTTTTCATTTTTTTTTCTTTTTTCTGCTCTGCAGTAGTTATTTCCACTCTTTTATCTTCTGGGTCGCTTATCTGTTCTTCTTCCTCAGTTATTCTACTATGGATTCCTTCTAGAGAATTTTAATCTCATTTATTGTGTTGTTCATCATTGTTTGCTCTTTAGTTCTTCCAGGTCCTTGTTAAGTGTTTCTTGTGTTTTCTGCATTCTATTTCCAAGATTTTGGATCGTCTTTGTTGTCATTACTCTGAATTGTTTTTCAGGTAAACTTCGTATTTCCTTTTCCTTTGTTTGGTCTGGTGGGTTTTTACCTTGCTCCTTCATCTGCTGTGTATTTCTCTGTCTTCTCATTTTGCTTAACTTACTGTTTGCGATATCCTTTTTGCAGGCTTCAGGTTTTTAGTTCCTTTTGTTTTTGGTGTCTGCCCCCAGTGGGTAAGGTTAGTTCTGTAGGTTGTGTAGGCTTCCTTGTAGAGGTTACTGGTGCCTGTGTTCTGGTGTATGAGGCCGGATCTTGTCCTTCTGGTGGGTAGGACAATATCCAGTGCTGTATTTTGGTGTGTCTGTGACCTTATTTTAATTTTAGGCAGGCTCTCTGCTAATGGGTGGGGTTGTGTTTCTGTCTTGCTAGTTGTTTGTCATAGGGAGGCCAGTACTGTAGCTTGCTGCTCGTTGAATGGAGCTAGGTCTTAGCATTGAGATGGAGACTTCTGACAGCTTTCGCCATTTGATATTATGTGGAGCCGGGAGGTCTCTGGTGGACCAGTGTCCTGAACTCAGCTCTCCCACCTCAAAGGCTCAGGCCTGACACCCGGCCAGAGCACCAAGACCCTGTCAGCCACACATCTCAGAAGAAAAGGGAGGGAGAAGGGGAGGGAGAGGGAGAGGGAGAGAGAGAGAGAAAGAAAGCTATTAAAATAAAATAAAGTATTAAAAATAAAAAAGGAAAAAAGTAATTAAAAAGAAGAAAAAAGAAAGAAAGAGGAGAGCAACTGAACCAAAACACAAACCCACCAATGAGAGCAAGAGCTAAAAACTATACTAAACAAAACAAAACAAAATAAAACGGGCCGACAGAACCCTAGCACAAATGATAAAAGCAAATCTATACAGACAGAATCACACAAAGAAGCATGCACAAACACACTCACAAAAAGAGAAAAAGGAAAAAAATATATATATATATAAAAATGAAGAGAGCAACCAAATCAATAAACAAATCTACCAGTGATAACAAGCTGTAAATACTAAATTAAGATAAACATAAAGCCAGAAACAAATTAGATGCAGAAAGCATACCCCAAGTCTACAGTTGCTCCCAAAGTCCACCTCCTCAATTTTGGGATGATTTGTTGTCTATTCAGGTATTCCACAGGTGCAGGGTCCATCAAGTTGATTGTGGGGATATAATCCGCTGTTCCTGAGGCTGCTGGGAGAGATTTCCCTTTCTCTTCTTTGTTCGCACAGCTCCCGGGGTTTAGCTTTGGATTTGGCCCCACCTCTGCCTGTAGGTCACCTGTGGGCATCTGTTCCCTGCCCAGACACGACGGGGTTAAAGGAGCAGCTGATTAGGTGGCTCTGGCTCACTAAGGCTGGGGGGAGGGAGGAGTATGGAATGTGAGGCGAGCCTGCAGTGGCAGAGTCCGGAATGATGTCGCAACAGCCTGAGAAGAACTGTGTTCTCCTGGGGAAGTTGTCCCTGGGTCACAGGACCCTGGCAGTGGCAGGCCACACAGGCTCCTGGGAGGGGAGGTGAGGATAGTGACCTGTGCTTGCACACAGGCTTCTTGGTTGCTGCAGAAG
>NW_021703768.1:24858451-24861156 GCF_005190385.1 Monodon monoceros | reverse complement strand
TGTTCTCCATAGTGGCTGTATCAGTTTACATTCCCACCAACAGTGCAAAAGGGTTCCCTTTTCTCTACAGCCTCTCCAGGATTTGTTTGTAGATTTTTTGATGATGGCCATCGTGATGAGTGTGAGGTGATATCTCATTGTGGTTTTGATTTACATTTCTCTGATGAGTAGTGATGTTGAGCATCCTTTCATGTGTTTGTTGGCAATCTGTATATCTTCTTTGGAGAAATGTCTATTTAGGTCTTCTACCCATTTTTGGATTGGGTTGTTTATTTTTCTGACATAGAGCTGCATGAGTTGATTGCACATTTTGGAGACTAATCCTTTGTCAGTTGCTTCATTTGCAAATATTTTCTCCCATTCTGAGGGTTGTCTTTCCATCTTGTTTATGGTATCCTTTGCTGTGCAAAAGCTCTTAAGTTTCATTTGGGTCCCATTTGTTTTTATTGCTATTTCTCTAGGAGGTGGGTCCAAAAGGATCTTGCTGTGATTTATGTCACACAGTATTCTGCCTATATTTTCCTCTAAGAGTTTTACAGTGTCTGGAATTACATTTAATCCATTTTGAGTTTATTTTTGTGTATGGTGTTAAGAAGTGTTCTAATTTCATTCTTTTACATGTAGCTGTCCAGTTTTCCCAGCACCACTTATTGAAGAGGCTGTCTTTTCTCCATTGTCTATTCTTGCCTCCTTTATCAAAAATAAGATGACCATAAATGAATGGGTTTACCTCTGGGCTTTCTATCCTGTTCCATTGATCTATATTTCTGTTTTTGTGCCAGCACCATACTGTCTTGATTACTGTAGCTTTGTAGTGTAGTCTGAAGTCAAGGAGCCTGATTCCTCCAGCTCCATTTTTCTTTCTCCAGATTGCTTTGGCTATTCAGGGTTTTTGTGTTTCCATATAAATTGTAAAATTTTTGTTTCTACTTCTGTAAAAAATGCCATTGGTAGTTTCATAGGGATTGCATTGAATCTGTAGATTATTTTGGGTAGTATAGTCATTTTCACAATGTTGATTCTTCCAAACCGAGAACACGGTATATCTCTCCATGTGTTTGTATCATCTTTAATTTCTTTCATTACTGTCTTACAGTTTTCTGCAAACAGGTCTTTTGTCTCCTTAGGTAGGCTTATTCCTAGGTATTTTATTCTTTTTGTTGCAATGGTAAATGGGAGTGTTTCCTTAATTTCTCTTTCAGATTTTTCATCATTAGTGTATAGGAATGCAAGAGATTTCTTTGCATTAATTTTGTATCCACTACTTTACCAAATTCATTGATTAGCTCTAGTAGTTTTCTGGTGGCATCTTTAGGATTCTCTATGTATAGTATCATGTCATCTGCAAACAGTGACAGCTTTACTTCTTCTATTCCAATTTGGATTCCTTTTATTTCTTTTTCTTTTCTGATGGCTGTAGCTAAAACTTCCAAAACTATGTTGAATAACAGTGGTGAGAGTGGGCAACCTTGTCTTGTTCCTGATCTTAGAGGAAATAGTTTCAGTTTTTCACCATTGAGGATGATGTTGGTTGTGGGTTTGTCATATACGGTCTTTATTATGTTGAGGTAGGTTGCCTCTATGGCCACTTTCTGGAAAGTTTTTATCATAAATGGGTGTTGAATTTTGTCAAAAGCTTTTTCTGCATCTATTGAGATTATCATATGGTTTTTATGCTTCAATTTGTTAATATGATGCATCACATTGAGTGATTTGCATATATTGAAGAATCCTTGCATTCCTGGGATAAACCTCACTTGATCATGCTGCATGACCCTTTTAATGTGTTGTTGGGTTCTGTTTGCTAGAATTTTGTTGAGTATTTTTGCATCTATGTTCATCAGTGATATTGGTATGTAGTTTTGTTTTGTTGTGACATCTTTCTCGTTTTGGTAGCAGGCTGATGGTGGCCTTGTAGAACGAGTTTGGGAGTGTTCCTCCCTCTGCTATATTTTGGAAATGTTTGAGAGGGATATGTGTTAGCTCTTCTCTAAATGTTTGATAGAATTCACCTGTGAAGCCATCTGGTCCTGGGCTTTTGTTTGTTGTTAATCACAGTTTCAATTTCAGAGCTTGTGATTGGTCTGTTCATATTTTCTATATCTTCCTGGTTCAGTCTTGGAAGGTTGTACTTTTCTAAGAATTTTGTCCATTTCTTCCAGGTTGTCCATTTTATTGGCATAGAGTTGCTTGTAGTAGTATCTCATGAGCCTTTGTATTTCTGCAGTGTCAGTTGTTATTTTTCCTTTTTCCTTTTAATTCTGTAGAATTTAGTCTTCTCCCTTTTTTCCTGATGAGTCTGGCTAATAGTTTATCAATTTTGTTTCTCTTCTCAAAGAACCAACTTCTAGTTTTATTGATCTTTGCTATTGTTTCCTTCATTTCTTTTTCATTTCTTTCTTATCTGATCTTTATGATTTATTTCCTTCTGCTAATTTTGGGTGTTTTGTTTTCCTCTTTCTCTAATTGCTTTAGGTGTAAGGTTAGGTTGTTTGGATTTTTCTTGTTTCTTAAGGTAGGATTGTATTGTTATAAACTTCCCTCTTAGAATTGATTTTGTTGCATCCCATAGGTTTTCGGCCATCATGTTTTCATTGTCATTTGTCTCTAGGTATTTTTTTATTTCCTCTTTGATTTCTTCAGTGATTTCTTTGTTATTTAGTAGCATATAATTTAGCTTCCATGCACTTGTATTTTTACAGATT
>NW_021703768.1:24856455-24858351 GCF_005190385.1 Monodon monoceros | reverse complement strand
TTAGTAGCATATAATTTAGCTTCCATGCACTTGTATTTTTACAGATTATTTTTCCTGTAATTGATATCTAGTCTCATAGTGTTGTGATAAGGAAAGATACCTGATACAATTTCAATTTTCTTAAATTTACCAAGGCTTGATTTGTGACCCAAGATATGATCTATCCTGGAGAATGTTCCATGTGCGCTTCAGAGGAAAGTGTATTCTGTTGTTTTTGGTTGGAATGTCTTATAAATATCAATTAAGTGTATCTGGTCTAATTTGTTATTTAAAGCTTGTGTTTCCTTATTTATTTTCATTTTGGATGATCTGTCCATTGGTGAAAGTGGGGTGTTAAAGTCCCTTACTATTCCTGTGTTACTGTTGATTTCCCATTTTATGGCTGTTACCATTTGCCTTATGTATTGAGGTGCTCCTATGTTGGGTGCATAAATATTTACAGTTGTTATATTGTCTTCTTGGATTGATCCCTTGATAGTCTTTATTTTAAAGTCTATTTTATCTGATTTGAGAAATGCCACTCCAGCTTTGTTTTGATTTCTGTTTGCATGGTGTATCTTTTTCCATCCCCTCACTTTCAGTCTGTATGTGTCCTTAGGTCTGAAGTGGGTCTCTTATAGACAGCACATATATTGGTCTTGTTTTTGTATCCATTCAGACAGTCTGTGTCTTTTGGTTGGAGCATTTAATCCATTTACATTTAAGGTAATTATTGATATGTATGTTCCTATTACCATTTTCTTAATTGTTTTGGGTTTGCTATTGTAGGTCTTTTCCTTTTCTTGTGTTTCCTGCCTAGAGAAGTTCCTTTAGCATTTGTTGTAAAGTTGGTTTGGTAATGCTGAATTTTCTTAACTTTTGCTTGTCTGTAAAGGTTTTAATTTCTCTGTTGAATCTGAATGAGATCCTTGCTGGGTAGAGGAATCTTGGTTGTAGGTTTTTCCCTTTCATCACTTTAAATATGTCCTGTCACTCCCTTCTGCCTTGCAGTGTTTCTGCTGGAAGAGCAGCTGTTAACCTTATGGGCATTCCCTTGTATGTTATTTCTTGCTTCTCCCTTGCTGATTTTAATATTTTTTCTTTGTATTTAATTTTTGATAGTTTGATTAATATGTGTCTTGACATGTTTCTCCTTGAATTTATCCTGTATGGGACTCTTTGTGCTTCCTGGACTTGATTATTTCCTTTCACATGTCAGGGAAGTTTTCAACTGTAATCTCGTCATATATTTTCTCAGACGCTTTCTTTTTCTCTCCTTCTGGGACCAATGTAATTTGAATGTTGGTGTGTTTAATGTTGTCCCAGAGGTCTCTGAGACTGTCCTCAATTATTTGCATTCTTTTCTCTTTATTCTGCTCTGTGGCAGTTATTTCCACCATTCTATGTTCCAGGTCACTTATCCATTCTTCTGCCTCAGTTATTCTGCTATTGATTCCTTGTAGAGAATTTTAAATTTCATTTCTTTTGTTGTTCATCATCGTTTGTTTGCTCTTTAGTTCTTCTAGGTCCTTGTTAATCGTTTCTTGTATTTTCTCTATTCTATTTCAGAGATTTTGGGTCTTTACTATCATTACTCTCAATACTTTTTCAGGTAGACTATTTCCCTTTCATTTGTTTAGTCTGGTGGGTTTTTACCTTGCTCCTTCATCTGCTACATATTTCTCTGTGTTCTCGTTTTGTTTCAGTTACCCTGTTTGGGGTCTCCTTTGCGCAGGCTGCAGGTTCATCATTCCTGCTATTTTTGTGTTTATCTCCAGTGGGTGAGGTGGTTCAGTGGCTGTGTAGGCTTCCTGGTGGAGGGGACTGGAGCCTGTGTTCTGGTGGATGGGGCTGGATCTTGTCCTTCTGGTGGGCAGGGTTCCATCCGGTGGTGTGTTTTGTGGTGTCAGTGAACTT
>NW_021703768.1:24854610-24856355 GCF_005190385.1 Monodon monoceros | reverse complement strand
CCTCCACCAGGAAGCCTACACAGCCACTGAACCACCCTCACCCACTGGAGATAAACACAAAAATAGCAGGAATGATGAACCTGCAGCCTGCGCAAAGGAGACCCCAAACAGAGTAACTTAAACAAAACGAGAAGACAGAGAAATATGTAGCAGATAAAGAAGCAAGGTAAAAACCCACCAGACCAAACAAATGAAAGGGAAATAGGCAGTCTACCTGAAAAAGTATTCAGAGTAATGATAGTAAAGATCCAAAATCTCTGAAATAGAATGGAGAAAATACAAGAAACGTTTAACAAGGACCTAGAAGAACTAAAGAGCAAACAAACGATGATGAACAACAAAAGAAATGAAATTTAAAATTCTCTACAAGGAATCAATAGCAGAATAACTGAGGCATAAGAATGGATAAGTGACCTGGAACATAGAATGGTGGAAATAACTGCCACAGAGCAGAATAAAGAGAAAAGAATGAAAAGAATTGAGGACAGTCTCAGAGACCTCTGGGACAACATTAAACACACCAACATTCAAATTACAGTGGTCCCAGAAGAAGGAGAGGAAAAGAAAGTGTCTGAGAAAATATATGACGAGATTACAGTTGAACACTTCCCTGACATGTGAAAGGAAATAAGTTCAGGAAGCACAAAGAGTCCCGTACAGGATAAATTCAAGGAGAAACATGTCAAGACACATATTAATCAAACTATCAAAAATTAAATACAAAGAAAAAAATATTAAAATCAGCAAGGGAAAAGCAAGAAATAACATACAAGGGAATGCCCATAAGGTTAACAGCTGATCTTCCAGCAGAAACACTGCAAGGCAGAAGGGAGTGACAGGACATATTTAAAGTGCTGAAAGGGAAAAACCTACAACCAAGATTCCTCTACCCAGCAAGGATCTCATTCAGATTCGACAGAGAAATTCAAAGATTTACAGACAAGCAAAAGTTAAGAATATTCAGCATTACCAAACCAGCTTTACACCAAATGCTAAAGGAACTTCTCTAGGCAGGAAACACAATAAAAGGAAAAGACCTACAAAAACAAACCCAAAACAATTAAGAAAATGGTAATAGGAACATACATATCAATAATTACCTTAAATGTTAATGGATTAAATGCTCCAACCAAAAGACACAGACTGTCTGAATGGGTACAAAAACAAGACCAATATATGTGCTGTCTATAAGAGACCCACTTCAGACCTAGGGACACATACAGACTGAAAGTGAGGGGATAGAAAAAGATAAACCATGCAAAGAGAAATCAAAACAAAGCTAGAGTAGCAATTCTCAAATCAGATAAAATAGACTTTAAAATAAAGACTATCAAGGGATCAATCCAAGAAGATGATATAACAACTGTAAATATTTATGCACCCAACATAGGAACACCTCAATACATAAGGCAAATGCTAACAGCCATAAAATGGGAAATCAACAGTAACACAGCAATAGTAGGGGACTTTAACACCCCACTTTCACCAATGGACAGATCATCCAAAATGAAAATAAGGAAACACAAGCTTTAAATAACAAATTAGACCAGATACACTTAATTGATATTTATAAGACAGTCCAACCAAAAACAACAGAATACACTTTCCTCTGAAGCGCACATGGAACATTCTCCAGGATAGATCATATCTTGGGTCACAAATCAAGCCTTGGTAAATTTAAGAAAATTGAAATTGTATCAGGTATCTTTCCTTATCACAACACTATGAGACTAGATATCAATTAC
>NW_021703768.1:24851774-24854510 GCF_005190385.1 Monodon monoceros | reverse complement strand
CAGGTATCTTTCCTTATCACAACACTATGAGACTAGATATCAATTACAGGAAAAAAATCTGTAAAAATACAAACACATGGAAGCTAAATTATACGCTACTAAATAACCAAGAAATCACTGAAGAAATCAAAGAGGAAATAAAAAAATACCTAGAGACAAATGACAATGAAAACATGATGGCCGAAAACCTATGTGATGCAACAAAATCAATTCTAAGAGGGAAGTTTATAACAATACAATCCTACCTTAAGGAACAAGAAAAATCCAAACAACCTAACCTTACACCTAAAGCAATTAGAGAAAGAGGGAAAAAAAACCAAACACCCAAAATTAGCAGAAGGAAATAAATCATAAAGATCAGATAAGAAAGAAATGAAAAAGAAATGAAAACAATAGCAAAGGTCAATAAAACTAGAAGCTGGTTATTTGAGAAGATAAACAAAATTGATAAACTATTAGCCAGACTCATCAGGAAAAAAGGGAGAAGACTCAAATCTACAGAATTAGAAAGGAAAAAGGAAAAATAACAACTGACACTGCAGAAACACAAAGGATCATGAGAGACTACTACAAGCAACTCCATGCCAATAAAATGGACAACCTGGAAGAAATGGACAAAATTCTTAGAAAAGTACAACCTTCCAAGACTGAACCAGGAAGATACAGAAAATATGAACAGACCAATCACAAGCTCTGAAATTGAAACTGATTAAAAATCCTCCAACAAATAAAAGCCCAGGACCAGATGGCTTCACAGGTGAATTCTATCAAACATTTAGAGACGAGCTAACACATATCCCTCTCAAACGTTTCCAAAATATAGCAGAGGGAGGAACACTCCCAAACTCACTTTACGAGGCCACCGTCAGCCTGCTACCAAAACGAGAAAAGATGTCACAAAAAAAAAAAATACATGCTAATATCACTGATGAACATAGATGCAAAAATACTCAACCAAATTCTAGCAAACAGAACCCAACAGCACATTAAAAGGGTCGTGCAGCATGATCAAGTGGGGTTTATCCCAGGAATGCAAGGATTCTTCAATATATGCAATTCACTCAATGTGATGCATCATATTAACAAATTGAAGCATAAAAACCGTATGATAATTTCAATAGATGCAGAAAAAGCTTTTGACAAAATTCAACACCCATTTATGATAAAAACTTTCCAGAAAGTGACCATAGAGGCAACCTACCTCAATATAATAAAGACCATATATGACAAACCCACAGACAACATCATCCTCAATGGTGAAAAACTGAAACCATTTCCTCTAAGATCAGGAACAAGACAAGGTTGCCCACTCTCACCACTGTTATTCAACATAGTTTTGGAAGTTTTAGCCACAGCCATCAGAAAAGAAAAAGAAGTAAAAGGAATCCAAATTGGAAAAGAAGAAGTAAAGCTGTCACTGTTTGCAGATGACATGATACTATACATAGAGAACCCTAACGATACTACCAGAAAACTACTAGAGCTAATCAATGAATTTTGTAAAGTAGCAGATACAAAATTAATGCAAAGAAATCTCTTGCATTCCTATACACTAATGATGAAAAATCTGAAAGAGAAATTAAGGAAACACTCCCATTTACCATTGCAACAAAAAGAATAGAATACCTAGGAATAAGCCTACCTAAGGAGACAAAAGACCTGTTTGCAGAAAACTGTAAGACACTGATGAAAGAAATTAAAGATGATACAAACACATGGAGAGATATACCATGTTCTTGGATTGGAAGAATCAACATTGTGAAAATGACTATACTACCCAAAATAATCTACAGATTCAATGCAATCCCTATGAAACTACCAATGGCATTTTTTACAGAAGTAGAAACAAAAATTTTACAATTTATATGGAAACACAAATACCCTGAATAGCCAAAGCAATCTGGAGAAAGAAAAACAGAGCTGGAGGAATCAGGCTCCCTGACTTCAGACTATACTACAAAGCTACAGTAATCAAGACATTACGATACTGGCACAAAAACAGAAATATAGATCAATGGAACAGGATAGAAAGCCCAGAGATAAACCCATTCACATATGGTCACCTTCTTTTTGATAAAGGAGGCAAGAATAGACAATGGAGAAAAGGCAGCCCCTTCAATAAGTGGTGCTGGGAAAACTGGACAGCTACATATAAAAGAATGAAATTAGAACACTTCTTAACACCATACACAAAAATAAACTCAAAATGGATTAAATACCTAAATGTAATTCCAGACACTGTAAAACTCTTAAAGGAAAACATAGGCAGAACACTCTGTGACATAAATCACAGCAAGATCCTTTTGGACCCACCTCCTAGAGAAATAGCAATAAAAACAAATGGGACCCAAAGGAAACGTAAGAGCTTTTGCACAGCAAAGAATACCATAAACAAGATGGAAAGACAACCCTCAGAGTGGGAGAAAATATTTGCAATCGAAGCAACTGACAAAGGATTAATCTCCAAAATGTGCAATCAGCTCATGCAGCTCTATGTCAGAAAAATAAACAACCCAATCCAAAAATGGGCAGAAGATCTAGACATTTCTCCAAAGAAGATATACAGATTGCCAACAAACACATGAAAGGATGCTCAACATCACTACTCATCAGAGAAATGTAAATCAAAACCACAATGAGATATCACCTCACACTCGTCACGATGGCCATCATCAAAAAATCTACAAACAAATCCTGGAGAGGCTGTAGAGAAAAGGGAACCCTTCTGCACTGTTG
>NW_021703768.1:24848407-24851674 GCF_005190385.1 Monodon monoceros | reverse complement strand
GTTGTGAAGATATTCACAACTATGAAATGAAGTGGCCATTGTATTCTTAGGAGCTCAAAATAATTAAGACTATACTTTATTGAGATCAACCAATTCCATTAAAATATCACTAGAAATGAATAAATTGAAAGGATCCTCAGCGAAATGAGAAGGAATGATTATGAGTTACTGAAATTTGAGCTCTGTGAAGGCAGTATTTTGTTGCTGTGGTTTTGTTCATCTATACAAATAGGAGCAAAATCTGGTAGCATTACATTGAAAAATAACTCTATATTAAGTTTATACTTCCCCACAAATATTTGGCAATGTTTAATGTTGTATCTTCATGCCAGGAACTTTTCTAGGATTTAGGAATAGATCTCTTAATAAAATAAACTCCCTGCCCTCATAGAACTTCATTCTAGCATAGAGACAGAAAATAATCTAACACTTCCTTTAATTTGGGTTTCCCCTTTAGAGCTAGCCAGTGACCCTGACAGAAGTTTTTAAGTATTCAATGTATAAAAGTATATATGTAATCTCTGAACTGTAAAGTTCACATACAATAATTGTACCTACAGTTGCTACATTTCAGGGCACTATCATGTCGACCTACTCTATATGACTAAAATAATCAGCAATACAGTTCAGTTGTAGTTTCTAAATGTACTAGTGGTGAACAGAGGACCAAAGTGCAAGATGTCATATAAAAGACTGGTAAAGAAATTAGTTTTTTGCTCTGTTTGACTCAGTTTTCTGCTGCATACTTACTATGATATGAGACAATGTATTCTATCTCTACAAAACTCAGGTGTTTCCTTTGTGAAATGAGAGAAATAATTAAAGGATGGCTCTGAGTATTATAGTAGATAATATGTGCCTTGTACTTAACATGATACCTGGTATGTAAGATTCATTGAAATTCATGGTAGCTATTACTATTGCTAAAATGCAGATGTGTTGAAGGGGGCAAAAAGATGAGCTTTTTTTTCCATTTGGAGCAAATTTCTTAGATTTCACAACATGGATTAATTATTTTTAAACCAAACATTCCATTAGATATGGGGAATTTCCCATGACTACTATTATGATAGTAATCACCCTAAAAAGCTGATAACTTAATCTTAGCTATTTATGTTCAGAAAAAAAAATTGAGACTACTTTGATGTATTGTTTGTGGGGAGGTTTTTAGTAATTTCAGTTTTCTTGATACATTTGTATTCTCCATGTTTTATATGTGTTATTTTTGAAAAGTAAGAATGTAATTGGAGTGGCAGTTTACAGATAAGCAAGGAAAGGAGACAGTTAAAATAAAAGTTTTTCAATAGTAAAAACTTTATAGTGGAAAAACTGGACAAACACTACCTCAGCCAAGTGGTCAAGGTCAACATCAACAGTGCTAAGTCATGTTCATAATATGTACCCTTGATATGACATGAAAGTGTCACTTTACTTCCATAGTTTTCCTTCCCCCAAATCCCAAACTCCAGCCTAATGAGAAAACATCAGTCAACTCTCAATTTAGGAACATTCTACAAAATACCTGAACAGTTTTCAAATCTGTCAAGGTCTCCAAAATATACAAACAGCTCACATAGCTCAATATCAAAAAAGAAAAAAAAAACAATCAAAAAATGGGGGGATGACCTAAATAAAAATTTCTCCAAAGAAGACATACAGATGGCCAAAAAGTGCATGAAAAAATGTTCAACACTGCTAATTATCAGAGAAGTGCAAATCAAAACTACAATGAGGTATCACCTCACACCAGTCAGGATGGCCATCATCAAAAATTCTACAAACAATAAATGCTGGAGAGGGTATGGAGAAGAAGGAACCATTCTACACTCTTGTTTGGAATGTAAATTGGTACAGCCACTATGGAGAATTGTACGGAGGTTTCTTAAAAAACTAAAAATAGAGTTACCATATGAGCCTGCAATCTCACTCCTGGGCATATATCCAGAGAAAACTATAATTCAAAAAGAAACAAGCACCCCGATGTTCATTGTAGAACTATTTACAGTAATCAAGACATGGGAGCAATCTGATGTCCACTGACAGATGAATGGATAAAGAAGATATGGTATATATACAATGGAATATTACTCAGCCATAAAAAGAATGAAATAACACCATTTGCAGCAACATGGATGGATTAAATATCATCATACTTAGTGAAGTGAGAAAGACAGTTATCAAATGATATTGCTTATATGTGGAATCTGAAAAACAAAGATACAATTGAGCTTATTTACAAATGAGAAATAGACCCATAGACATAGAAAACAAATTTATGGTTACCAAAGGGTAAAGGTGAGGAAGAGGAATAAATTAGGAGGTTGGGATTAACATATACATAGTTATATATTTTATATATAAAATAGATAACCAACAAAGACCTAGTGTGTAACACAGGGAACTATACTCAATATTTTGTAATAACCTATATGGCCAAAGAATCTGAAATATATATATATATATATATATATAAAAACTTCAGTTTATGTATATATATATATAAACTGAATCACTGTTCTGTGTACCTGAAACTAACATGACATTGTAAATCAACTACACTTCAATAAAATTTTTAAAAATTAAAAAATAAACTTTCAAGGTCATCAAAAGTCAATAAAAGTATGATAATCTGTCACAGCTAAGAGGAGTCTAAGATGACATTACAACTAAATGTAATGTGGTATCCTCACTCAGTTCCTGGAAGAGAGAAAAGACATTAAGTAAAAATTAAGCAAATCTGAATAAAGTTTGGAACTTGTTAATAATTATTTAATAATTAACAATTTGGGTTCATTAATTGTGACAAGTGTACCATATTAATGTACGATGCTTTGATAGAGGCTACTGAATATGAACTATTTGGGAACTTTCTGTACCAGCTTCACAATTTTTCTATAAATCTAAAACTGTTCTAAAAAATAAAGTTTACTAATAAATATATAATCAAAAAATTTTTAATTCACATAGTTTGGATAGTTCAATGACAAAATGGTGGTGTTCAAAGAAGAAGTCTTGGAAATAAACACAAAATTAAAAGTCTACTTACAAAATGGATGGAACTATGCATGTATTTTTTCTTTGTAAAAATATCAAAATTTTGGAAATATTTACACAGTCAAAATAAAGGCAAAAGAAAATAAAAGTAAAAGCAGAAGATTTTTAAGTCATATCAAATGGATACTGTTGTCTACACTTGGCCAAAATTTTGCATCAAAATTAGTATTTTTATCTTGTGATTTTCTAAATATGTAACAACTGGTAGAACTT
>NW_021703768.1:24814212-24848307 GCF_005190385.1 Monodon monoceros | reverse complement strand
AATATCACTATGTCAAGGAGATACCTGCACTCCCATGTTCCATTATTTACAATATCCAAAACACATAAACAACCTAAGTGTTCATTGAGAGATAAATGGATAAAATAAATGTGAGATATATACATACACACATAGAGAATGAAATATTATTTAGTCATAAAAAAGCAAGGAAATCCTGACATTTGCAACAACATGGATGGAACTTGAGGGCATTAGGCTAAGTGAAATAAGTCAGACAGAGCAAGACAAGTACTGTAGGACCTCACTTGTATACGAAATCTATAAATAACAAAACTTATAGAAAAAGAGATCAGATTTGTGGTTGCCAGAGATGGGGCATGGGGTGGAAGAATTGGGTGAAAGTTGTCAAAAGGTACAAACTTCCAGTTATAAGATAAAAAGTACTGGAGATATAATGCACAACATGATGGCTATAATTAACACTGCTGTATGGTATATTTGAAAGTTAAGAGAGTATACCTAAAAGTTCTCATCACAAGGAAAAAACATTTGTGAATATATAAAGTGATGGATGTCAACTTATTGTGGTAATCACTTTGCAATATGTGTATTCAAGTCATTATGCTGTAAATGTTAAACTTATACAGTGTTGCATGTCAATTATGCTTCAATGAAAGTGAAAAAAAGAAAGAAAGGAACATTCATACAATCCTGACTCGTTAGAGGAAGGCGTGAAATTAGAATCTGAATGATGTCTGAGAATATAGGAGGGGACTGAGATTTAGATTTCCCCACAAATGCAAAAACTAGATTCCTTAGTTGAGATGCTGTTTTCAGATATAAGGATACTTAGGTTATCATTGATGAAACAGTTCCAGGTGATAAAGACCTATGTGGTGCCACAGTGTTAATGAATAATTTCACTAGGCTTTGGCCAACTGTCATGGGACTCAGTCAGTTTCTAAAACTGTATATCTCCTTGTTTACAGTTTCCTTTGCTGTGCAAAAGCTTTTAAGTTTCATTAGGTCCCATTTGTTTATTTTTGTTTTATTTCCATTACTCTAGGAGGTGGGTCAAAAAAGCTCTTGCTGTGATTTATGTCAAAGAGTGTTGTTCCTATGTTTTCCTCTAAGAGTTTTATAGTGTCTGGTCTTACATTTAGGTCTTTAATCCATTCTAAGTATATTTTTGTGTATGGTGTTAGGGAGTGTTCTAATTTCGTTCTTTTACATGTAGCTGTCCAGTTTTCCCAGCACCACTTATTGAAGAGACTGTATCTTCTTCATTGTATATCCTTGCCTCCTCTGTAATAGATTAGGTGACCGTGTGTGTGTGATTTTATCTGTGGGATTTCTATCCTGTTCCATTGATCTATATTTCTGTTTTAGTGCCAGTACCATATTGTCTTGATAACTGTAGCTTTGTACTATAGTCTGACATCAGGGAGTTTGATTCCTCCAGCTCTGTTTTTTTTCCCTCAAGATTGCTTTGGGTATTCAGGGTCTTTTGTGTCTCCATACAAATTTTAAGATTTTTTGTTCTAGTTCTGTAAAAAATGCCACTGGTAATTTGATAGGGATTGCATTGAATCTGTAGATTGCTTTGGGTAGTAGAGACATTTGGATAATATTGAATCTTCCAATCCAAGAACATGATATATCTCTCCATCTGTTTGTGTCATCTTTGATTTCTTTCATCAGTGTCTTATAGTTTTCTGAGTACAGGTCTTTTAACTCCTTAGGCAGCTTTGTTCCTAGGTATTTTATTCTTTTTGTTACAAAGGTGAATGGGATTGTTTCCTTAATTTCTCTTTCTGATCTTTTGTTGTTAGTGTATAGGAATGCAAGAGATTTCTGTGCATTAATTTTGTATCCTGCAACTTTACCAAATTCACTGATGAGCTCTAGTAGTTTTCTGGTGGCATCTTTAGGATTCTCTATATATCTAGTGTCATCTGCAAACAGTGACAGTTTTACTTCTTCTTTTCCAATTTGTATTCCTTTGATTTCTTTTTCTTCTCTGATTGCCATAGCTAGGACTTCCAAAACTATGTTGAATAATAGTGGCAAGAGTGGACATCCTTGTCTTGTTCCTGATCTTAGAGGAAATGCTTTCAGTTTTTCACCATTGAGAATGATGTTCACTGTGGGTTTGTCGTATATGGCCTTTATTATGTTGAGGTAGGTTCCTTCTATGCCCACTTTCTGGAGAGTTTTTACCAAAAATGAGTGTTGAATTTTGTCAAAAGCTTTTTCTTCATCTATTGAGATGATCATATGGTTTTTATTCTTCAGTTTTTTAATATGGTGTATCCCATTGATTGATTTACACATATTGAAGGATCCTTGCAGACCTGGGATAAATCCCAATTGATCATGGTGTATGATCCTTTTAATGTGTTGTTGTTTTCTGTTAGCTAGTATTTTGTTAAGGATTTTTGCATCTATATTCATCAATGATAGTGGTCTGTGATTTTTTTTTTTTTGTAGTATCTTTGTTTGGTTTTGGTATCAGAGTGATGGTCACCTTGAAGAATGTGTTTACAAGTGTTCCTTCCTTTGCTGTACTTTGGAAGAGTTTGAGAACGATGGCTGTTAGTGCTTCTCTAAATGTTTGATAGAATTCACCTGTGAAGCCAGGTGTTACTGGACTTTTGTTTGTTAGAAGATTTTTAATCACAGTTTCAATTTCATTACTTGTGATTTGTCCACTCATATTTTCTATTTCTGTCTGATTCAGTCTGGGTAGGTTATACCTTTCTAAGAATTTGTCCATTTCTTCCAGGTTGTCCATTTTATTGGCATAGAGTTGACTGTAGTAGTCTCTTAGGATGCTTTGTATTTCTGCAGTGTCTATTGTAACTTCTCCTTTTTCATTGCTAATTTTATTGATTTGAGTCCTCTCCCTCCTTTATCTTGATGAGTCTGGCTAAAGTTTTATCAATTTTGTTTATCTTCTCAAAGAACCAGCTTTTAGTTTTATTGATCTTTGCTATTGTTTTCTTTGTTTCTATTTCATTTATTTCTGCTCTGATCTTTATGATTTCTTTCCTTCTACTAACTTTGGGTTTTGTTTGTTCTTTTCTAATTGCTTTAGGTGTAAGGTTAGATTGTTTATTTGAGATTTTTCTTGTTTCTTGAGGTAGGATTGTGTTGCTATAAACTTCCCTCTTAGAACTGCTTTTGCTGCATCCCATATGTTTTGGATCATCGTGTTTTGGTTGTCATTTTTCTCTAGGTATTTTTTGATTTCCTGTTTGATTTCGTCAGTGATCTCTTGGTTATTTAGTAGTGTATTGTTTAGCCTCCATGTGTTTGTGTTTTTTACATATTTTTCCCTGTAATTTATTTCTAATCTCAGCATTGTGGTCAGAAAAAATGCTTGATATGATTTCAGTTTTCTTAAATATACTGAGGCTTGATTTGTGACCCAAGATGTGATCTATCCTGGAGAATATTCGATGTGCACTTGAGAAGAAAGTGTAATCTGCTTTTTTCAGATGCAATGTCCTATAAATATCAATTCAATCTGTCTGGTCTAATGTATCATTTAAAGCTTGTGTTTCCTTATTAATTTTCTGTTTGGATGATCTGTCCATTGGTGTAAGTGAGGTTTTAAAGTTCCCCACTATTATTGTGCTACTGTCGATTTCCTCTTTTTTAGCTGTTAGCATTTGCCTAATGTACTGAGGTGCTCCTATGTTGGGTGCATATATATTTATAATTGTTTATCTTCTTCTTGGATTGATCCCTTGGTCATTATATAGTGTTCTTCCTTGTCTCTTGTAACATTCTTTATTTTAAAGTCTATTTTATGTGATATGAGTATTGCTACTCCAGCTTTCCTTTGATTTCCATTTGCATGGAATATCTTTTTACATCCCCTCACTTTCAGTCTGTATATATCCCTAGGTCTGAAGTGGGTCTCTTGCAGACAGTATATATATATATATATATAGGTCTTGTTCTTCTATCCATCCAGCAGGCCTGTGTCTTTTGGTTGGAGCATTTAATCCATTCACATTTAAGGTAATTATCAATATGCATGTTCCTATTACCATTTTCTTAATTGTTTTGGGTTTGTTTTTGTAGGTCCTTTTTCTTCTCTTGTGTTTCCCACTTAGAGAAGTTGCTTCAGCATTTGTTGTAGAGCTGGTATGGTGGTGCTGAATTCTCTGGGCTTTTGCTTGTCTGTAAAGCTTTTAACTTCTCCATCTAATCTGAATGATATCCTAGCCAGGTAGAGCAATCTTGGTTGTAGGTTCTTCCCTTTCATCGCTTTAAATATATCATGCCACTTCCTCCTGGCTTGTAGAGTTTCTGCTGAGAAATCATCTGTTAACCTTATGGGAGCTCACTTGTATGTTATTTTTCATTTTTCCCTTGTTGCTTTTAATAATTTTTCTTTGTCCTTAATTTTTGTCAATTTGATTAATATATGTCTTGGTGTGTTTCTCCTTGGATTTATCCTGCCTGGGATTCTCCACAATTCCTGGACCTGGGTGGCTATATCCTTTCCCATATTAGGGAACTTTTTGACTATAATCTCCTCAAATATTTTCTTGCATCCTCTCTCTCTCTCTCTGTCCTCCTTCTGGGATCCCTATAATGCAAATGTTGGTGCGTTTCATGTTGTCCCAGAGGTCTCTTAGGCTGTCTTCATTTCTTTTCATTCATTTTTCTTTTTTCTTCTGTGACAGTGAATTCAAACATTCTGTCTTCCAGATCACTTATCTGTTCTTCTGCCTCAGTTATTCTGCTATTGATTCCTTCTACTGTATTTTTCATTTCAGTTATTGAATTGTTCATCTCTGTTTGTTTGTTTTTTAATTCTTCTAGGTATTTGTTCTTTAATTCTTCTAGGTCTTTGTTAAACATTTCTTGCGTCTTCTTGATCTTTGCCTTCATTTATTTTCTGAGGTCCTGGGTCATCTTCACTATCATTATTCTGAATTCTTTTTCATTTAATTGTCTTTCTGGGGTTTTTTTCTTGTTCCTTCATCTGGTACATAGCCCTCTGCTTTTCATTTTTCTGTCAATGTGGCTTTCATTCCACAGGCTGCAGGACTGTAGTTCTTTTTGCTTCTGCTGTCTGCCCTCTGGTGGATGAGGCTATCTAAGAGGCTTGTGTAAGCTTCCTGATGGTAGGGACTGGTGGTGGGTAGAGCTGGGTTTTGCTCTTGTTGCCAGAGCTCAGTAAACCTTTAATATGCTTGTCTGCTAATCGGTGCGGCTGAGTTCCCTCAGCCTGTTGGTTTTTTGGCCTGAAGTGACCCAGCACTGGAGGCTACAAGCTCTTGGTGGGGCTAATGGCGGACTCCAGGAGGGCTCATGCCAAGGACTTCTTCTCAGAACTTCTTCTGCCAGTGTCCTTGTCCCCACAGTGAGCCTCAGCTGCCTCCTGCCTCTGCAGGAGACCCTCCAACACTAGCAGGTAGGTCTGGCTCAATCTTCTATGTGGTCACTGCTCCTTCTCCTTGGGTCCTGATGCACACACTGCTTTGCGTGTGCCCTCCAAGAGTGGAGTCTCTTTCCCCCAGTCATGTCGAAGTCCTGTGGTCAAATCTCGCTAGCCTGCAAAATCTGATTCTCTGGGAATTCCTCCTCCCATTGCTGGACCCCCAGGTTGGGGAGGCTGTTGTGGGGCTCAGAACCTTCACTCCAGTGGGTGGGCTTCTGTGATATCATTGTTCTCCAGTTTGTGAGTCACCCACGCAGCAGCTATGGGATTTGATTTGATTGTGATTGCCCCCCTCCTACTGTCTCATTGCAGCTTCTCCTTTGTCTTTGGATGTGGGGTATCTTTTTTGGTGAGCTCCAGTGTTTTCCTGTTGATGATTGTTCAGCAGTTAGTTTTGATTCCAGTGCTCTCGCAAAAGGGAGTGCTGAGAGATCTTATACTCTTATACTTAATTGGCTAAAATAACTTTTACTCTATTTTCACAAGCTAAACACATTGAAAATTCATTCATAATCTTTCTAAATCCCAAATAAAATTGTCAAATTGGTTTCTATAATTGTGTAAATTCATCTTCTATTGTTGATCACTTATGTTGCAAATCTTAAAGAATCTTATACATTCACTCTCTTTCTTCCACATATGCATAGTCAAAATTTATCATCAGTTTACTATTGGCTTCTCATTTCTATATCCAATGCATTGCTCTAGTTTTGTCTTTACTCATTCCATCTGTTCTGGTGCATTTTTTTTAAATCATTGTTTCTAACTTTCAATCTCCTTCATTGAATACTGGCAAATATATTTTCATAAAATTCGTTTCTAAAAGCACTCCTCTGTAATAAGAAACCTGAAATTTTTCTCTTGGTATATAGAATATATTAACAGCAAGTAGCCATGGAATTCAAGATTCTCTAAAATCTAACTGAACTTTCCTCTCCACCTTTTGCTCTTATTGTGTCTTCATGTAAATTGTGTTATTCAGCCAAGTCAACATCTTTATTTTTTTATTCATCCCATTCTCTGCTTTTGTCCATGCTTATTAACTCTGGCAGAAAATACCTCTCATTGTTCTTTCCCTGGAAAAGAATTGCCTAATTTTCTTTTTAATCAGAAGTTAATTTGTTTCTTTTGTATCTCATAGCATTTAAACATTTTATACTTCTTATTACATTCTGATCTTACTACAGTTTTATAGGCATACCTTTATCTCTTGTCAAAATGTTTCTTTCTTGAGAGTTGAAATGTATCAATTCCTACATATATATTTGTATATATAGTATAACTTTTAAATTTCATTTGTTGTCAAGCAAAGGAAATGTTGGGTAATTGTCTAAAATCTTTTTTTTAAGTCATTCTTCTGATATTGATGAGTGACAATGTAATATTCACATTCTTGTTCTTTAAATGGAAGGATTTCAGTACCCATTACACCATTACATACATAGAAAGTATTGATAGTTGAATTACTATGTTAGTTAGAAGACATAGATAAATGCCAAATAAAACCACACCAGTAAGAATTTTAAAACTGAAAATATGCAAGACAAACACAATAAAATGTTATGTAATGTGTACAAGTAAAAGTGTTGCTAGTCTTCTGAATGCATTCCTCAGAATAAAGGGAGATTTCTATTGAAGTGTCATTGGCATTCATATATCCAGAAACTTTAATTGGAGTAACTATTATTTATACTTATTTATAACCAAACAACAATAGCCATTGTTTACAAGGTTAGAGTTCAAATCACTTTATGAAGAAATGCCACAGAATACAAGTTTCTAAACTATATTTCATGTAGGTACATGTCTGTGTATGCTTGGAAATATGAGAGAAGTAGTTTGCATGTAAATCCTGATATTTCTACGATTGAAATGAAAAAAAAATATTTTTTGATAGAGAAGACAAAAGCATCAGAGTGGTATTCATTTTTCTAAAAATATGTTTAAAATATTTACAAGTCCTTCATCAGATTTATGTTTTATGAATATTTTCTCCAGCCTCTGGCTTCTCTTTTCATTTTCTTACTGGTATCTTCTGAAGAGTAAAACTCTTTAAACTTTGCCTTTTCATGGTTAAAGTTTTATGTATCCTAAGAAAATTCTGCCAAACCATTGAATTAAAAAATAATTTCCTATATTTTAGAAGTTTAAATTTTATTGATTCTATGATCCTTTTAAGGATAAACTTTGTAGTTATATGAAGAAAGGATTGGCTCAGGTTCATTTTTCCACATGGGTATCCAACAGTTCCAAAGAAAAAAATAAATGTTTCATGATTCAACCACATTATATGTTTTGTTAAAAAACCAGTTAAACACATATATGTGTGCCTATTTCTGAGCTCTCTACTCTGTCAATTTTGATGTATAATTATATCTTTATAGTTTTATAAGTCTTGAAATTAGATATTAGACCTCTAAATTTGATCTTTATTTTCAAAAGAGTTTGGCTATAATAAGTTCTTTGCATAACCCATATACATTGTAGAATCAGCTTACTAATCCTTACAAAAGAATTTCCTGAAATTTTGATTGAAATTATAATGAAGCTATAGAATTATTTGTTGATAATTGTTATTTTAATAATATTGGATCTTCTGATATGTATTATATATTTTCACATTCAGGTTCTCTTTAACATCCTCAACAATGTTATATAATTTTTATATACAAAACTTTGCCACATTTTAAATTTATCTCTGAGTATTTCATGTTTTTGATACAATTACAAATGGTATTTTTTTCAATTTCACATATTTTGTTATGGGTATATAAAAATGTATTTTTTGTTGCCTTAGTAAACTTCTACCTTGCAGCATTTATTTATTAGTTTAGATAACATTTTTGAGGATTCTCCTCTGCAAATAAAGAGAGTTTAATTTCTTTCTTCCAACTATAAACTTTTTATTTCTTTTTCTTCTCTTATTGCACTGGTTAGAAAATTATGTACAATATTAAATATAAATGTTAAAAAAAATCCTTTGCTTGTTACTGATCTTAGTGGAGAGATAGTTCACCTTTCACCAATAGAAACAGTTTTAACTATAGGTAAACCAAGTTGAGGATATTCCATTTTATTCTTACCTTGCTGAATATTTTTTATCACAAATGGGTATTAATTTGTTGTCAAAAGCTTTTCTCTATTTACCTTTCATTGATATTTTGGTTTTCATTTTATTTTCCTACATTTACTTTTTGTTTAGATTATTATATTTTAGTGTCTTGAACTAGATGATTAAGACACTGATCTTATATATCTTTTCCTTTTTTTTTTTTTTTTTTTTTGTGGTACACAGGCCTCTCACTGTTGTGGCCTCTCCTGTTGCAGAGCACAGGCTCCGGACGCACAGGCTCAGTGGCCATGGCTTACAGGCCCAGCTGCTCCACGGCATGTGGGATCCTCCCGGAACGGGGCACGATCCCGTGTCCCCTGCATTGGCAGGCAGACTCTCAACCATTGCACCACCAGGTAAGCCCTATCTTTTCCTTGTTTAATTGAAGCATAGTTGATTTACAATGTTGTGTTAGTTTCAGGTGTACAGCAAAGTGATTCAGTTATACATATATCTATTCTTTTTCAGATTCTTTTCCCATATAGGTTCTTACAGAGTATTGAGTAGAGTTCCCTGTGGTATACAGTAGGTCCTTGTTGATTATCTATTTTATATATAGTATTGTGCATATGTTAACCCTAACCTCCTAATTTATCCCTCCCCCCCCACCTTTCCTCTTTGGTAACCATAAGTTTGATTTCTGAGCCTGTGAGTCTATTTCTGTTTTGTAAATAAGTTCATTTGTATCATTTTTTTAGATTCCACATATACGTGATATCATATAATATTTGTCTTTGTCTGTCTGACCTACTTCACTTAGTATGAAACTCTCTAGGTCCATCCATGTTGCTGCAAATGTCATTATTTCATTCTTTTTTATGGTTGAGTAATATTCCATTTTATATATGTACCACAACTTCTTTATCCATTCATCTATTGATGTGCATTTAGGTTGCTTCCATGTCTTGGCTATTGTAAATAGTGCTGCTGTGAACATGGGGGTGCATGTATCTTTTCAAAGTATGGTTTTCTTCAGATATATGCGCAGGAGTGGGATTGCTTGATCATATGGTGGCTCTATTTTTAGTTTTTAAGGAACCTCCATAGTGTTCTCCAGAGTGGTTATACCAATTTACATTCCCACCAACAGTGTAGAACCTTTTCCTCTACACCCTCTCCATCATTTATTATTTGCAGATTTTTTGATGATGGCTATTCTGACTGGTGTGAAGTGATACCTCATTGTAGATTTGATTTGCATTTCTCTTATAATTAGTGATGTTGAGCATCTTTTCATGTGCTTTTTGTCCATCTGTATGTGTCTTTGGAGAAATGTCTATTTAGATCTGCCCATTTTTTGATTGGGTTTTTGTTTTTTTGATATTGAGTCACATGAGCTTTTTTACATTTTGGAGATTAATCCCTTGTTCGTTGTTTCATTTGCAAGTATTTTCTCCCATTCTGAGGGTTGTCTTTTGGTCTTGTTTATGGTTTCCTTTGCTGTGCTAAAGCTTTTAAGTTTCATTAGGTCCCATTTGTTTATTTTTGTTTTATTTCCATTACTCTAGGAGGCAGATCAAAAAAGATCTTGTTGTGATTTATGTCAAACAGTGTTCTTCCTATGTTTTCCTCTAAGAGTTTTATAGTGTCCACTCTTACATTTAGGTGTCTAATCCATTCTGAGTTTATTTTTGTGTATGGTGTTAGGGAGTGTTCTAATTTCATTCTTTTACATGCAGTTGTCCAGTTTTCCCAGCACCACTTATTGAAGAGACTGTCTTTTCTCCATTGTATATCCTTGCCTCCTTTGTCATAGATTGGTTGACCATAGGTGTGTGGGTTTATCTCTGGGCTTTCTATCCTGTTCCATTGATCTATATTTCTGTTTTTGTGCCAGTACCATATTGTCTTGATGACTGTAGCTTTGTAGTATAGTCTGAAGTCAGGGAGTCTGATTCCTCCAGCTCCGTTTTTTGCCCTCAAGACTACTTTGGCTGTTCGGGGTTTTTTGTCTCCATACAAATTTTAAGATTGTTTGTTCTAGTTCTGTAAAAAATGCCACTGGTAATTTGATAGGGATGGCATTGAATCTGTAGATAGCTTTGGGTTGTATAGTCATTCTCACAGTATTGATTCTTCCAACCCAAGAACATGGTATATCTCTCCATCTGTTTGTATCATATTTAAATTCTTTCATCAGTGTCTTATAGTTTTCTGCATGCAGGTCCTTTGTCTCCTTAGGTAGGTTTATTCCTAGGTATTTTATTCTTTATGTTGCAAAGGTAAATGGGAGTTTTCTTAATTTCTCTTTCTGATATTTCATTGTTAGTGTATAGGAATGCAAGAGACCTCTGTGCATTAATTTTGTATCCTGCAACTTGACCAGATTCATTGATGAGCTCTAGTAGTTTTCTGGTGGCATCTTTAGCATTCTCTATGGATACTATCATGTCATCTGCAAACAGTGACAGTTTTACTTCTTCTTTTCCAATTTGTATTCCTTTTATTTCTTTTTCTTCTCTGATTGCTGTGGCTAGGGCTTCCAAAACTATGTTGAATAATAGTGGCAAGAGTGGACATTCTTGTCTTGTTCCTGATCTTAGAGGAAATGCTTTCAGTTTTTCACCATTGAGAATAGTGTTTGCTATATGGCCTTTATTATGTTGTGGTAGGTTCCTTCTATGCCCACTTTCTGGAGAGTTTTTAAAATAAACTGGTATTGAATTTTGTCAAAAGCTTTTTCTACATCTATTGAGATTTTCATATGGTTTTTATTCTTCAGTTTATTAATATGGTGTATCCCATTGATTGATTTGTGTGTATTGAAGAATTCTTGCATCCCTGGGATAAATCCCACTTGATCATGGTGTATGATCCTTTTATTGTGTTGTTTGATTCTGTTCGCTAGAATTTTGTTGAGGATTTTTGCATGTATATTCATCAGTGATATTGGTCTGTAATTTTCTTTTTTTTTGTAGTATCTTTTTCTGGTTTTGGTATCAGGGTGATGGTAGCCTCATAGGATGAGCTTGGGAGTGTTCCTTCCTCTGCAGTTTTTTGGAAGAGTTTGAGTAGGATGGGTGTTAGCTCTTATTTAAATGTTTGATAGAATTTACCTGTGAAGCTGTCTGGTCCTGGACTTTTGTTTATTGGAAGATTTTAATCACAGTTTCAATTTCATTACTTGTAATTGGTCTGTTCACATTTTCTATTTCTTCATGGTTCAGTCTTGGAAGGTTATACCTTTCTAAGAGTTTGTCCATTTCTTCCAGCCTGTCAATTTTATTGGCATAAAATTGCTTGTAATAGTCTCTTAGGACGCTTTGTATTTCTACAGTGTCTGTTGTAACTTCTCCTTTTTCATTTGAATTTTATTGAGTCCTCTCCCTCTTTTTCTTGATGAGTCTGGCTAATGGTTTATCAATTTTGTTTATCTTCTCAAAGAACCAGCTTTTAGTTTTATTGATCTTTGCTATTGTTTTCTTTGTTTCTATTTCATTTATTTCTGCTCTGATCTTTATGATTTCTTTCCTTCTACTAACTTTCGATTTTGTTTGTTCTTCTTTCTCTAGTTCCTTTAGGTGTAAGGTTAGATTGTTTTTTGTGATTTTTCTTGTTTCTTGAGGTAGGCTTGTATAGCTATAAACTTCCCTCTTAGAACTGCTTTTGCTGCATCCCATAGGTTTTAGATCATCGTGTTTTCATTGTCATTTGTCTCCAGGTATTTTTTGATTTCCTCTTTGATTTCTTCAGTGATCTCTTGGTTATTTAGCAATGTATTGTTTAGCCTCCATGTGTTTTTTACGTTTTTTCCCCTTTAATTGATTTCTAATCTCATAGCATTGTGGTCAGAAAAGATGCTTGATGTGATTTCAGTTTCCTTAAATTTACTGAGGCTTGATTTGTCACCCAAGATGTGATCTAACCTGGAGAATGTTCTGCGTGCACTTGAGAAGAAAGGGTAATCTGCTGTTTTTCGATGGAATGTCCTATGAATATCAATTAAATCTGTCTGTTCTATTGTGTCATTTAAGGCTTCTGTTTCCTTATTACTTTTCTGTTTGGATGGTCTGTCCATTGGTGTAAGTGAGGTGTTAAAATCCCCCACTATTATTGTGTTACTGTCAATTTCCTCTTTTATATCTGTTAGCAGGTGCCTTATGTATTGAGGTGCTCCTATGTTGGATGCATAAATATTTACAGTTGTTATATCTTCTTGGATTGATCCCTTGATCATTATGTATTGTCCTTTTTTGTCTCTTGTAATAGTCTTTATTTTAAAATCTATTTTATCTTGTTACTTCAGCTTTCTTCTGATTCCCATTTGCATGGAATATCTTTTTCCATCCTCTTACTTTCAGCCTGTATGTGTCCCTAGGTCTGAAGTGGATCTCTTGTAGTCAGCATGTATATGGGTCTTGTTTTGGTATCCATTCATTGAGCCTGTGTCTTTTTGTTGGAGCATTTAATTCATTCACATTTAAGGTAATTATCGATATGTATGTTCCTATTATCATATTCTTAATTGCTGTGTGTATGTTTTTATAGGTCCTTTTCTTCTCTTGTGTTTCCCACTTAGAGAAATTCCTTTAGCATTTGTTGTAGAGCTGGTTTGATGGTGCTGAGTTCTCTTAGCTTTTGCTTGTCTGTAAAGGTTTTGATTTCTCCAGCAAATCTGAATCAGATCCTTGCCAAGTAGAGTAATCTTGGCTGTAGTTTCTTCCCTTTCATCACTTTAAATATATCACGCCACTCCCTTCTGCCTTGTAGAATTTCTGCTGAGAAATCAGCTGTTAACCTTATGGCAGTTCCCTTGCATGTTATTTTTCGTTTTTCCCTTGTTGCTTTCAGTAATCTTTCTTTGTCTTTAATTTTTTGTCAATTTGATTGCTATGTGTCTCAGCATGTTTCTCCTTGTGTTTATCCTGCCTGGGACTCTCTGTGCTTCCTGGACTTGGGTGGCTATTTCCTTTCCCATGTTAGGGAAGTTTTCAACTATAATCTCTTCAAACATTTCCTCAGGTCCTTTCTCTCTTCTCCTTCTGTGACCCCTATTACATGAATGTTGTTGCATTTAATGTTGTCCCAGAGGTCTCTTAGGCTGTCTTCATTTCTTTTCATTCTTTTTTCTTTATTCTTCTGTGGCAGTGAATTCCCCCATTCTGTCTTCCAGGTCACTTATCTGTTCTTCTGACTCAGTTATTCTGCTATCGTTTCCTTCTACTGTATTTTTCATTTCAGTTATTGTATTGTTCATCTCTGTTTGCTTGTTCTTTAATTCTTCTAGGTCTTTGTTAAACATTTCTTGCATCTTCTTGTTCTTTGCCTCCATTCTTTTTCCGAGATCCTGGATCATCTTCACTATCATTATTCTGAATTCTTTTTCTGGAAGGTTTCCTATCTCCACTACATTTAGTTGTTTTTCTGGGGTTTTATCTTGTTCCTTAATCTGGTACATAGCCCTCTGCCTTTTCATCTTGTCTATCTTTCTGTGAATGTGGCTTTTGTTCCACAGGCTGCAGGATTGTAGTTCTGCTTGCTTCTGCTGTCTGCCCTCTGGTGGATGAGGCTATCTAAGAGGCTTGTGCCAGTATCCTGATGGGAGGAACTGGTGGTGGGTTGAGCTGGGTGTTGCTCTTGTTGGCAGAGCTCAGTAAAGCTTTAATCTGCTTGTCTGCTGATGGGTGGGGCCAGGTTCCCTCCCTGTTGTTTGGTTGTCCTGAGGTGACCCAACACTGGAGTCTACCAGGCTCTTTGGTGGGGCTAATGGCAGACTCCAGGAGGGCTCACACCAAGGAGTATTTCCCAGAACTTCTGCTGCCATTGTCCTCATCCTCATGGTGATCCACAGCCAACCCCCATCTCTGCAGGAGACCCTCCAACAGTAGCAGGTAGGTCTGGTTCAGTCTCCTATGGGTCATTGCTCCTTCTCCTGGGTCCTGAAGCACACACTACTTTGTGTGTGTCCTCCAAGAGTGGAGTCTGTGTTTCCCCCAGTCCTGTCGAAGTCCTGCAAATAAATTTTCCTAGCCTTCAAAGTCTGATTCTCTAGGAATTCCTCCTCCAGTTGCCAGACCCCCAGTTTGAGAAACCTGACCTGGGGCTCAGAACCTTCACTCCAGTGAGTGGACTTCTGTGGTGTAAGTGTTTTCCAGTTTGTGAGTCACCCACCCAGCACTTACGGGCTTTGATTTTATTGTGATTGTCCCCGTCCTACCATCTCATTGTGGCTTCTCCTTTGTCTTGGGATGTGGGGTATATTATTTGGTGAGTTCCAGTGTCTTCCTGTCGATGATTGTTGAGTACTTAGCTGTGATTCTGGTGCTCTCGGAAGAGGGAGTGAGAGCATGTCCTTCTACTCTGCCATCCATTTGTATTATTCTTTTTTTATGCCTGGAAGTTAATTTTCACACCTTTGTGGCTTGAATTAAGCTTTGTTTTGGCAGGTTCCAAACAGTTTTTATTTAATTTCTCTTTGTCTTAAGCCATTCTGAAGACTCTAATTAGATATAACATCTCTTCACTTGGTCCATTGTGCAACACAACTATACAAAGCCTTCTGTGAATTCTGATCATTGTTTGTCTACTGCTTTCAGGTAGTTAGTTCCTCAGCAGTAAATCTTAGGACACTTTGTCCTACTCATGTGCAACATTTTCTTTTCTGGAAGTGCCTTCACGAGTCTGAACTCCAGCCTCTTTCCTTGACTCAGTGAGTCTCTGTTTTGGTCTCTCTGTACTGTGGTCTGGAAACTGCCTTCAGGCAGTGCACTAGAGATAATTCCTGGGCTCTTCTCACTTTTCTTCTTCTCTCACTGGTCACAATCTTGTGTTGCCTGTTGTCCAAAGTATGGTAAACTATTATTTAATATTCTTAGTCCTTGAAGGTGTTTTCCACAGGAGGACAATTCCAATAAAATTCAGCTCTTTATTTTTGAAATAGGTTTGGCTTAGATTTTCAATGTTAGTACCATCCTCCCAGTTGCTAAAACCTTGGCCATAGTTCTGAATATTTTTTCAACCTACTTCCAGTTCTACCTTTTGCCTTTACCTCTTAACAGCTTCCAAAATGGCCATTTCTTCCCCTTTTGTTTCCCTAAAGTCCATTTTGCACTATTTTCAAGACTTCCTGCTAGATCTAGAATAAGATAAAACTTATCTATAAAATTTACATGATTTTAGCCCCAGTCTAGCTTTTCTAACCCATATTTTCCAATTCTTGTCCCTATTTCATAATCTTCATTGGTCCTTGGTGTACTTCTGCCTGGAATATCCTTCTACACATAACCCAATATTGGACCCTATACAGGCCTTACAACGAAATTTCAACTGTATAATAATAATGAATATATATCAAAATATTGGGGAGTGCAATACTATAAAGAAACAAAAAATTTTAAATTCTGATCAATACAATATTGCATAAATTACATGAGTAGTAATTATATAATAAATATGAGCACTAGTCATATAGCTCTAGAAAAACTAACTTGATACATTAAAAAGGATTACTGGCCCAAAAGTGATTAACACTCTTAGCCAGAAACACACACACACACATCTTCTTTATCTTTTTTTCTTTTGTGAAAGACACAGTAGCCATTAGAGTATTAATTCAGAATATAAATAATATACATATATTGTATACTCAAATAGAGAGATACATTCAGAGTATATAATATATATGAGATTTGATATGGCTTGCTATGCCATATAGACCAGCAGTCCCCAACTTTTTCACACCAGGGACCGGTTTTGTGGAAGATGGTTTTTCCACGGATGGTGGGGGGCAGGGGAGAAGGTTCAGGCAGTAAGGTGAGTGATAGGGGGGATGGTTCAGGTGGTAATGTGAGGGCTGGGGAGCAGCAGATGAAGCTTCCCTTTCCCGCCACTCACCTCCTGCTGTGTGGCCCAGTTCCTAACAGGCCATGGACCGGTACCTCTCCACAGCCTGGGGGTTGGGGACTCCTGATATAAGCAAGAAATGAAAGAGCCAGCATGTAAAATTAGATGTACAAAATTAACTCTGTCTGCCACAGCACTCTCCTTTATTCATTTTATGTCTGTTATGCTTACAGTACATTTTGAATAGAAAATACAAGAAAAGAAAGAAATTAAATACTTAAATTGTCAGAAATAAATTGATGCTAAATTTATGGGCCAAATCTATAAGAGAAAGTGAGATATTTTTGTTTCTTTCATTTGCTTTCATGTGTACAGAGTCACATTAGATAATAGACATATCTCCATGTTGTTGCCCCCTTCTCTGCAGTGAATATCTTTTGTGCTTCTTTTGTAAAGATTTTATAAACTCACATGGGAGTTCAGTGTCAAAGAGCCCAAGTTCATTTTTTATTTATTCATTTATGTGTATTTTTTGTTATGTATTTGCTTCTTTCAAAGGCAATGAGAAAGTAATGATAAGAATGCAGAAAACTATAAGACACTGATGAAAGAAATTAAATATGATACAAACAGATGGAGAGCTATACCATGTTCTTGGATTGGGAGAATCAACATTGTGAAAATGACTATACTACCCAAAGAAATCTACAGATTCACTGCAGTCCCAATCAAACTACCAAAGGTATTTTTCACAGAACTAGAAAAAAAAATTGCACAGTTTGTATGGAAACACAAAAGACCCCAAATAGCCAATGCAATCTTGAGAAACAAAAAGGGAGCTGTAGGATTCAGAATCTCTGACTTCAGACTATACTACAAAGCTACAGTAATCAAGACAGTATGGTACTGGCACAAAAACGAATACAGATCAATGGAACAGGATAGAAAGCCCAGAGGTAAACCCACACACAGATGGCCACCTTATCTTTGATAAAGGAGGCAAGAATATACAATGGAGAAAAGACAGCATCTTCAATAAGTGGTGCTGGTAAAACTGGACAGCTACATGTAAAAGAATGAAATTAGAAAACTCCCTAACACCATACACAAAAATAAACTCAAAATGGATTAAAGACCTAAGTGTAAGGCCAGACACTATAAAACTCTTAGAAAAAAACATAGGCAGAACACTCTATGACATAAATCACAGCAAGATCCTTTTTGACCCACCTCCCAGAGAAGTGGAAATAAAAGCAAAAATAAACAAATGGGACCTAATGAAACTTAAAAGCTTTTGCAGAGCAAAGGAAACCATAAAAAAGACGAAAAGACAACCCTCAGAATGGGAGAAAATATTTGGAAATGAAGTAACTGACAAAGGATTAATCTCCAAAATTTATAAGCATCTCATGCAGCTCAGTATCAAAAAAAACAAACCCAATTCATAAATGTGCAGAAGACCTAAATAGACATTTCTTCAAAGAAGATATAGATTGCCAACAAACACATGAAAGGATGCTCAACATCACTAATCATTAGAGAAATGCAAATCAAAGCTACATTGAGGTATCACCTCATACCAGTCAGAATGGCCATCATCAAAAGACTTACAAACAATAAATGCTGGAGAGGGTGTGTAGAAAAGGAAACCCTCTTGCACCTTTGGTGGGAATGTAAATTGGTACAGCCACTATGGAGAACAGTATGGAGGTTCCTTAAAAACCTAAAACTAGAACTACCATACAACCCAGCATCCCACTCCTGGACATATACCCTGAGAAAACCATAATTCAAAGATTCATGTACCAAAATCTTCATTGCAGCTCTATTTACAATAGCAAGGACGTGGAAGCAATCTAAGTGTCCATCAACAGATCAATGGCTAAAGAAAATGTGGCACATATATACAATGGAATATTACTCAGCCATAAAAAGAAATGAAATTATTATTTGTCATGAGGTGGATGGACCAAGAGACTGTCATACAGAGTGAAGTAAGTCAGAAAGCGAAAAACAAATACCATATGCTAACACATATATATGGAATCAAAAAAAAAAATTGGTTCTGAAGAACATAGGGGCAGGACAGGAACAAAGACGAAAATGTAGAGAATGGACTTGAGGACACAGGGAGGGGGAAGGGTAAGCTGGGACGAAGTGAGACAGTGGCATTGACATGTATACACTACCACATGTAAAATAGATAGCTAGTGGGAAGCAGCCACATAGCACAGGGAGATCAGCTCAGTGCTTTGTGTCCACCTAGAGGGGTGGGATAGGGAGGGTGGGAGGGAGATGCAAGAGGGAGGAGGTAAGGGGATATATGTATATGTACAGCTGATTCACTTTGTTATACAGCAGAAACTAACACACCATTGTAAAGCAATTATACTCCAATAAAGATGTTAAAAAAATTAATTAATAAAAAACAGAATAAAACAGGTAAATAACTGTCTATGGGCTTGAAAACATGAAGTGCTTTATATACATTATCTAAAAACCTGACAACAACTGTACAAAGTAGTGCTACTTGGCAGATAATGATATATATGGTTTCAGTCATTGTAAACTGTGGAGGTAAAAAGAAACAAAACTAAAACCAATAAACTAACAAATCTGCTGGATTTAATACAACAGCACTAAAATTTAAAGTCACATAGCAAATATTTTATAACTATAAATGGAGTATAAACTTTATAAAATGTGAATCACTGTTTTGTACACTTGTAATTTTATAATATTATACATCAACTATATTTCAATTTAAAAAACAAGTTTTTTGGGCTTCCCTGGTGGTGCAGTGGTTGAGAGTCCGCCTGCCAATGCAGGGGACACGGGTTCGTGCCCTGGTCTGGGAAGATCCCACCTGCGGCAGAGTGGCTGGGCCCGTGAGCCATGGCAGTTGAGCCTGCGCGTCCGGAGCCTGTGCTCTGCAACGGGAGAGGCCACAACAGTGAGAGGCCTGCGTACTGCAAAACAAAACAAAACAAAAAACAAACAAAAAAAAGTTTTTAAAAAGTAGCCTCTTATTCTGCTCAAAAAAAAAAAAATAATAATAAAGTCACCTACCTTGGTTGTGCCAGAGACTTGTTCTGTTAATTATATTTGCATCTTCAGTTTACTGCCTGTTTCTCAAGATTCCCAGTCAATTTAGCAGATGATGCTGTGAAAATATTCCCAGCGAATTATAGTTCTCTTTCTCAACCCAGTTCTACATCAATTGGAGTATAGCCAAAAGAGTCAGTCAGTGGGAACCAAAATATCAGTTTTATCACAGAAGAGATGGAAGAGACTATGGCTTAGGTGCAGGACAAGAATGAGGTGTCTAATGTGGAACTCCTATATTAGACACACCCCTCATTGGTAGGCCACACTGGAACACTTCCTGCTTCGCTCACTGGAGAAAGCAATTGCCTTTACCCTCAAGCTTAGGAGAGATCAGATGCACTGCATCTTATTCTCTGCATCTTGACTTATTCAAAAGGGAGGGAGAGAGAAGTTCAAAGTTCCTAACCTCAAATTTACTAAAGAGAAAACTCTTCTTCAACCAAGATGAACTGAATAAAGGAGGATTGAGAGCCCCAAAAAGCCAGAGGAAAAGTGTTTTCCTATCTCTTCGACATGTTATGTGCTTAATTCACTTTATTGAATGAATAATAATCTTGTTTTCAACCTGTGGCTTGAAATAACACATTCTGAAGTATATTATAATTATATATCCATTATTGATACAAGAAATTATGGAAGTAAATATGTACTCATTTGTTTCTAAAATAGCTCATAAACCTCTCTAGACACTTACATAATATTGAAAAGAGAAAGCAGTACTGTATTTTGAGGGAAAAAAAACAACAATATGATGCTTCCTTCAGGGAGAATGAAAAACTATTAGAAATATCAAGGGTCAAAAACACTAAGCCACCAGTTATTAAAAATTATTTACCTCTTGAACTTTTGGTGGGAAAATCCACTGCCTGTGGAGATATAAGAATTTCAATCACAGAACTAATGTCCTGAGAATTCGTTTGATTTACTCTAAAATCTCAGAAGATTGGGCACATTTTAAAAGTTTTTAAGTCAGAATAAACTATATCAGATTGTTTCTTTTAAGTAAAATACAGAGATATAGTAGTTTTGGGTCATATGTCAAGACTTAACTCGTAAGTTACCAACTTATATTTTAGCCAAGCTATATATACTCTTTTTAAAAATGTTAGAACTGGTGTGATATTGATTATGTGTGTGTGTATTTGTGTGTGTGAATTCACTTTTGTTGTTCCTCTCTTTTTATATATCCAGAAACCTCATGAATAATATCTGACTGGTGTATCTTTTTTATTTATTCCTTTATCTTTCTTGTTTGTTATCATATGGTGTGCTTTTTTTTTCTTTTTTTGTATTTATAATAATGATTCAATAATTTAAATATGAATAATATTTTAGTTAATGCATATTCTTTTCATTCACTTTCTATCACTTCGTAACATAGTGGTAAACATTGCAGCTTAAATGTACAAAAATTTACAGGGTGATGATAAAGCCTTTGCTCAGTGTAAAATTTATAGCCATAAATGCCTATGTTAAGAACAAATAAAATATCTCATATCAGTAATCTAACATACCACCTTAATAAATTGTAAGAAAAACAAGTGCAAACTAAACCCAGAGCAAGTAAGAGGAAGAAAATAATAAAGGTTAAAGAGGAATAATTTAAATGAAGATTATATGGAATTTTTTTTGGCTAAACCCCACATACACTAAGAAATACATCTTAACTCATGATCCAGTGTATATGTATCTTTCTGTCTCTCTATACATCAATCTTTGCCTCTATTTATCCATCTATCCATTTTCCTATGAGTCCATCTATCATTTACATACAGATGTATTTAACTATTCATTTATAGATAATTCCCTCTTGTTCATACTTTTTTTAAGTGGTTTCAGTATTTGTTTTAAATTTATCTATAATCACCACTTAAAATGTCTTAAGCTTTCATTTTTCACAATTATCCCATTTTTATTGAAATATATGTTTCAGTTAACATACCATAATCATAGAGCTTGAGGTATATTCAGTTAATACACTCATATATACAGCCCCTAGATCAAGAAACTGAATAGTACAGCATCCTGGAAGTCTCCTATGTCATTAAACAGTAATCTGACTTTAATGACATAGGTTAGTTTTACCTGTTTTCATTGTTATATGCCTGGAACAATAATGGTATATACTCTTTTTCTTATATTTATACCATCTTATCCACTCTTACCCCCTGCCTCTGGTAACTGCCAATCTGTTCTCTGTATCTATGGACTTTTATTATTTTTTTTAAAGAGTCCTCATATAAGAGAGGTAATATGGTATTTGTCTTTCTCTGATTTATTTCACCTTGCATAATGGCCTTGAGGTCCATCTATGTGCTTGCAAATGGCAAGACTTCATTCTTTCTTATGGCTAAATAATATTCCACTATATACATATACGTGTGTGTGTGCGTATACATACACACACACACACACGCCATGTCTTCTTTATCCACTCATCCATCCGTGCACATCTCACCAACACTTGTTATTTCTTGCCTTTCTAACAAGAGCCATCTAACAAGTATGAAGTGATATCTCATTGTCATTTTGATTTGCATTTCCCTGGTCATTAGTGATGTTGAGCATCTTTTCATATACCTCCTGACCATCCCTATATCTTCTTTGTAAAAATATCTATTCAGATCTTCTGCCCATTTTTTCAGCCAAATTGTTCGTGTTTTGTTTTTGCTATTGAATTGTATGAGCTCTTTATATATTTTGGATATTAGCCTCTTATCAGATATATGATTTGCAAATATTTTCTCCCATTCAGTGGGTTGCCTTTTCATTTTGTTAATGGTTTCCTTTGCTGTGCAGAAGCTTTTTAGTACGATATAGTCTCACTTGTTTAGTTTTGCTTTTGTTGTCATTTTTTTTGGTGTCAAATCCAAAAATCCTTGCCAAGACCTAGGCCAAAGAGCTTACTACCCATGTTTTCTTCTGGAAGCTTTAAGGTTTCAGGTCTTATGTTCAAGTTTTTAATTCATTTGAGTTAATTTCTGTGTATACTATGAGATAGTGGTCAAGTTTTATTCTTTTGCCTGTGGCTGTCAAGTTTTCCAACACCATTTATTGAAGAGATTGTCCTTTACCTATTGTATATTCTTCCTCCTTTGTCATAAATTAATTCACCACATATGCATGGGTTTATTCTGGGCTCTGTATTCTGTTCCATTGATCTATGTGTCTGTTTTTATGCCAATACCATACTGTTTTAATTACCATAGCTTTGTAATATAATTTGAAATCAGAGCACATGATGTTGCCAGCTTTGTTGTTCTTTCTCAGTATTGTGTTGGTTACTTGGGGTCTTTTGTGTTTCCATAAAAAATTTTAGGATTACCTGTTGTATTTCTGTGAGAAAAATGCCATTGGAAATTTGATAGGGATTGCATTGAATCTGTAGATTGCTTTGGGTAGTGTGGACATTTTAACAGTATTGATTCTTCCAATCCATGACCATGGAATATCTTTCCATTTATTTGTATCTTCTTCAATTTATATCATTAATGTCATACTTTTCAATATACAGGTCTTTTACCTCCTTGGTTAAATTTATTCACAGGTATTCTACTTTTTTGATGCAATTGTAAATGGATTGTTTTCTTCATTTTTCTTTCTGATAGTTTATTATTAGTGTATAGAAATGAAACAGATATTTGTGTATTGATTTTATATCCTGTAACTTTACTGAATTCACTTATTAGCTCTAAATTTTTTTAAGGAGTCTTTAGGATTTTTCTATATATAATATGTCATCTGTAAATAGTGACAGTTTTATTTATTCCTTTCCAATTTAGATGTATTTTATTTATTTTTCTTGCCTAATTGCTCTGGTAAGGCCTTCCAATACTACCTTGAAGAGAAGTGACAACCGTCGACATTCTTACTCTGTTTCTGATCTTAGAGGAAAAGCTTTCAGCTTTTTACTGTTGAGTATGATGTTAGCTATGCGCTTGGAATATATGGCCTTTATTGTTTTGAGGTATATGCTGTGTTGAGAGTTTTTACCATAAATGGATGTTGAATTTTATCAAATGTTTTCTCTGCAAATATTGAGGTGATCATATGAATTTTATCCTTCATTTTGTTAATGTGGTGTATTACACTGACTGATTTGTGGATGTTGAACATCATACGTCTCTGGAATAAATCCTACTTAATCATGTTGTATGATCTTTTTACTGTATTTTTGGATTTGGTTTGCTAATATTTTGTTTGAGGGTTTTTACACCTCTGTTTGTTCATTAGGGATATTGACTTGTAATTTTATTTTTCTATGGCATCCTTGTCTGGTTTTGTTATCAGGGTAATGGTGGCCTTATAAAATGAATTTGGAAGAGTTCCCTCTTCTATTTTTTGGAAGAGTTTGATTGTATTAATTCTTAGTTGAAATTTTGGTAGAATTCACCAGTGAAGCTGTCTTGACCTGGATTTTTCTTTGTAGGGAGCTTCTTCCCTAGTGATTCAATCTCCTTAATGAGTAATCAATCTATTCATATTTTCTAGTCCATCATAATTCAATCTTCATAGGTTGTATATTTCTAGGAGTTTATCCATTTATTTTAGATTGCCCAATTTGTTGATATATAATTGTTAATAGCAATCTCTTATGATTAATTGTATTTCTGGGATATTATTTGTAATCTCTCCTGTTTCATTTCTGACTTTATTTATTTGAGACCTCTTTTTTCTTGGTGAGTCTAGCTAAAGGCTTGTCAATTTTGTTTAGCTTTTCAAAGGAACAGCTCTTGGATTCATTGATCTTCTCTATTGTCTTTTTACTCTATTTCATTTACTCCTCTAATCTATGTTATTCCTTCCTTTCACTAACTTTGGGCTTCATACTTTTTCTAGCTCTTTAACGTGTAAAGTTAGGCTGTTTATATGAAACATTTCTTGTTTCTTGAGGTAGACATTTACAATTATGAACTTCCCTCTTAGAAATCCTTTTGCTGCATCCCACAAATTTTGACATATGTCCATTTATTTTTGGTCTCAAAGTATTTAAGCGTTTTTCTTTTGATTTCTTCTTTGACACATTTTTTGTTCAGTAGCATGTTGTTAAACAATCTCCACATATTCGTGAATTTTCCAGTATTCCTTATGTAAATAATTTCTAACTTTGTATTATTATGGTCAGAAAAGGTGACTGATATGATTTCAGTTCTCTTAAATTTATTAAGATTTGTTTTGTGGCCTAAAATATAAGGTATCTCAGAAAACATTCCATGAGCACTTGAGAGGAATGTATATTCTGTTGCTTCTGGATGGAAAGTTCTGTATGTATTTGTTAAATCTGTCTGGTCTAATATGTTGTTTAAGGACAATGTTTCCTTTTTTTTTTTTTTTTTACATCTTTATTGGAGTATAATTACTTTACAATGGTGTGTTAGCTTCTGCTTTATAACAAAGTGAATCAGTTATACATATACATATGTTCCCATATCTCTTCCCTCTTGTGTCTCCCTCCCTCCCACCCTCCCTATCCCACCCCTCCAGGCGGTCACAAAGTACCGAGCTGATCTCCCTGTGCTATGTGGCTGCTTCCCACTAGCTATCTACCTTACGTTTGGTAGTGTATATATGTCCATGCCTCTCTCTCACTTTGTCACAGCTCACCCTTCCCCCTCCCCATATCCTAAAGTCCATTCTCTAGTAGGTCTGTGTCTTTATTCCTGTCTCACCCCCAGGTTCTTCATGACATTTTTTTCCCTTAAATTCCATATATATGTGTTAGCATACGGTATTTGGCTTTCTCTTTCTGACTTACTTCACTCTGTGTGACAGACTCTAGGTCTATCCACCTCATTACAAATAGCTCAATTTCATTTCTTTTTATGGCTGAGTAATATTCCATTGTATATATGTGCCACATGTTCTTTATCCATTCATCCGATGATGGACACTTAGGTTGTATCCATCTCTGGGCTATTGTAATTAGAGCTGCAACGAACATTTTGGTACATGACTCTTTTTGAATTATGGTTTTCTCAGGGTATATGCCCAGTAGTGGGATTGCTGGGTCATATGGTAGTTCTATTTGTAGTTTTTAAAGGAAGCTCCATACTGTTCTCCACATTGGCTATATCAATTTACATTCCCACCAACAGTGCAAGAGGGTTCCCTTTTCTCCACACCCTTTCCAGCATTTATTGTTTCTAGATTTTTTGATGATGGCCATTCTGACTGGTGTGAGATGATATCTCATTGTAGTTTTGATTTGCATTTCTCTAGTGATTAATAATGTTGAGCATTCTTTCATGTGTTTGTTGGCAGTCTGTATATCTTCCTTGGAGAAATGTCTATTTAGGTCTTCTGCCCATTTTTGGATTGGGTTGTCTGTTTTTTTGTTATTGAGCTGCATGAGCTGCTTGTAAATTTTGGAGATTAATCCTTTGTCAGTTGCTTCATTTGCAAATATTTTCTCCCATTCTGAGGGTTGTCTTTTGGGCTTGTTTATGGTTTCCTTTAATGTGCAAAAGCTTTGAGTTTCATTAGGTCCCATTTGTTTACTTTTGTTTTTGTTTCCATTTCTCAAGGACGTGGGTCAAAAAGGATCTTGCTGTGATTTATGTCATAGAGTGTTCTGCCTATGTTTTTTTCTAAGAGTTTTATAGTGTCTGGCCTTACATTTAGGTCTTTAATCCATTTTGAGCTTATTTTTGTGTATGGTGTTAGGGAGTGATCTAATCTTATACTTTTACATGTACCTGTCCAGTTTTCCCAGCACCACTTATTGAAGAGGTTGTCCTTTCTCCACTGTATATTCCTGCCTCATTTATCAAAGATAAGGTGACCATATGTGTGTGGGTTTATCTCTGGGCTTTCTATCCTGTTCCATTGATCTATCTTTCTGTTTTTGTGCCAGTACCATACTGTCTTGATTACTGTAGCTTTGTAGTATAGTCTGAAGTCAGGGAGCCTGATTCCTCCAGCTCCATTTTTCGTTCTCAAGATTGCTTTGGCAATTCGGGGTCTTTTGTGTTTCCATACAAATTGTGAAAGTCTTTGTTCTAGTTCTGTGAAAAATGCCAGTGGTAGTTTGATAGGGATTGCATTGAATCTGTAGATTGCTTTCAGTAGTAGAGTCATTTTCACAATGTTGATTCTTCCAATCCAAGAACATGGTATATCTCTCCATCTATTTGTATCATCTTTAATTTCTTTCATCAATGTTTTATAATTTTCTGCATACAGGTCTTTTGTCTCCTTAGGTAGGTTTATTCCTAGATATTTTATTCTTTATGTTGCAATGGTAAATGGGAGTGTTTTCTTGATTTCACTTTCAGATTTTTCATCATTAGTGTATAGGAATGCCAGAGATTTCTGTGCATTAATTTTGTATCCTGCTACTTTACCAAATTCATTGATTAGCTCTAGTAGTTTTCTGGTAGCATCTCTAGGATTCTCTATGTATAGTATCATGTCATCTGCAAACAGTGACAGCTTTACTTCTTCTTTTCTGATTTGGATTCATTTTATTTCCTTTTCTTCTCTGATTGCAGTGGCTAAAACTTCCAAAACTATGTTGAGTAAGAGTGGTAAGAGTGGGCAACCTTGTGTTGTTCCTGATCTTAGTGGAAATGCTTTCAGGTTTTCACCATTGAGGACAATGTTGGCTGTGGGTTTGTCATATATGGCCTTTATTATGTTGAGGAAAGTTCGCTCTATGCCTACTTTCTGCAGGGCTTTTATCATAAATGGGTGTTGAATTTTGTTGAAAGCTTTCTCTGCATCTATTGAGATGATTATATGGTTTATCTCCTTCAGTTTTTTAATATGGTGTATCACGTTGATTGATTTGCATATATTGAAGAATCCTTGCATTCCTGGAATAAACCCCACTTGCTCATGGTGTATGATCCATTTAATGTGCTGTTGGATTGTGTTTGCTAGTATTCTGTTGAGGATTTTTGCATCTATGTTCATCAGTGATATTGGCCTGTAGTTTTCTTTCTTTGTGACATCCTTGTCTGGCTTTGGGATCAAGGTGATGGTGGCCTCGTAGAATGAGTTCGGGAGTATTCCTCCTTCTGCTACATTTTGAAAGAGTTTGAGAAGGATAGTTGTTAGCTCTTCTCTAAATGTTTGATAGAATTCGCCTGTGAAGCCATCTGGTCCTGGGCTTTTGTTTGTTGGAACACTTTTAATCACAGTTTCAATTTTAGTGCCTGATATTGGTCTGTTCATATTTTCTATTTCTTCCTGATTCAGTCTTGGCAGGTTGTGCATTTCAAAGAATTTGTTCATTTCTTCCAGGTTGTCCATTTTATTGGCATAGAGTTGCTTGTAGTAATCTCTCATGACCTTTTGTATTTCTGCAGTGTCAGTTGTTACTTCTCCTTTCTCCTTTTTAATTCTATTGATCTGAGTCTTCTTCCTTTTTTTCTTGATGAGTCTGGCTAATGGTTTATCAACTTTGTTTATCTTCTCAAAGAACCAGCTTTTAGTTTTATTGATCTTTGCTATCTTTTCCTTCATTTCTTTTTCATTTATTTCTGATCTGATTTTTATGACTTCTTTCCTTCTGCTAACCTTCGGGGTTTTTTTGTTCTTCTTTCTCTAATTGCTTTAGATGCAAGGTTAGGTTGTTTATTCGAGATGTTTCCTGTTTCTTAAGGTAGGATTGTATTGCTATAAACTTCCCTCTTAGAACTGCTTCTGCTGCCTCCCATAGGTTTTGGGTTGTCGTATCTCCATTGTCATTTGTTTCTAGGTATTTTTTTATTTCCTCTTTGATTTATTCAGTGATCACTTCGTTATTAAGTAGTTTATTGTTTAGCATCCACGTGTTTATATTTTTTACAGATCTTTTCCTGTAATTGATATCTAGTCTCATAGCATTGTGGTAGAAAAGATACTTGATACAATTTCAATTTTCTTTAATTTACCAAGGCTTGATTTGTGACCCGAGATATGATCTGTCCTGGAGAATGTTCCATGAGCACTTGAGAAATATGTGTATTCTGTTGTTTTTGGATGGAATGTCCTATAAATATCAATTAAGTCCATCTTGTTTAAGGTATCATTTAAAGCTTGTGTTTCCTTATTTATTTTCATTTTGGATGATCTGTCCATTGGTGAAAGTGGGTATTAAAGTCCCTTACTATGAATGTGTTACTGTCGATTTCCCCTTTTATGGCTGTTTGCATTTGCCGTATCGAGGTGCTCCTATGTTGGGTGCATAAGTATGTACAATTGTTATATCTTCTTCTTGGATCGATCCCTTGATCATTATGTAGTGTTCTTCTTTGTCTCTTGTGATAGTCTTTATTTTAAAGTCTATTTTGTCTGATATGAGAATTGCTACCCCAGCGTTCTTTTGGTTTCCATGTGCATGAAATATCTTTTTCTATCCCCTCACTTTCAGTCTGTATGTGTCTCTAGGTCTGAAGTGGGTCTCTTGTAGACAGCAAATATATGGGTCCTGTTTTTGTATCCATTCAGCCAATTTGGGTCTTTCGTTGGGAGCATTTAGTCCATTCATATTTAAGTTAATTATTGATATGTATGTTCCTATTCCTATTTTCTTAATTGTTTTGGGTTTGTTATTATAGGTCTTTTCCTTGTCTTGTGTTTCTTGCCTAGAAAAGTTCCTTTAGCAGTTATTGTAAAGCTGATTTGGTGGTGCTGAACTCTCTCAGCTTTTGCTTGTCTGTAAAGGTTTTAATTTCTCTATCAAATTTGAATGAGATCCTTGCTGGGTAGAGTAATCTTGGTTGCAGGTTTTTCTCCTTCATCACTTTAAATATGTGCTGCCAGTCCCTTCTGGCTTGCAGAGTTTCTGCTGAAAGATCAGCTGTTCACCTTATGGGGATTTCCTTGTGTGTTATTTGTTGTTTTTCCCTTGCTGTTTTTTTTTTTTTTTTTTTTTTGTGGTACACGGGCCTCTCACTGTTGTGGCCTCTCCCGTCGCAGAGCACAGGCTCCGGACGCGCAGGCTCAGCGGCCATGGCTCATGGGCCTAGTTGCTTCGCGGTATGTGGGATCTTCCCGGACCGGGGCATGAACCCGCATCCCCTGCATCGGCAGGCAGACTCTCAACCACTGCGCCACCAGGGAAGCCCCCTTGCTGCTTTTAATATATTTTCTTTGTATTTAATTTTTGACAGTTTGATTAATATGTGTCTTGGTGTATTTCTCCTTGGATTTATCCTGTATGGGACTCTCTGTGCTTCCTGGACTTGATTGACTATTTCCTTTCCCATATTAGGGAAGTTTTCAACTATAATCTCTTCAAATATTTTCTCAGTCCCTTTCTTTTTCTCTTTGTCTTCTGGAACCCCTATAATTCGAATGTTGGTGCATTTGATGTTGTCCCAGAAGTCTCTGAGAGTGTCCTCAGTTCCTTTCATTCTTTTTTCTTTATTCTGCTCTGCAGTAGTTATTTCCACTATTTTATCTTCCAGGTCACTTATCCATTTTTCTGCCTCAGTTATGTTGCTATTGATCCCATCTAGAGTATTTTTAATTTCATTTATTGTGTTGTTCATCATTGTTTGTTTCATCTTTAGTTCTTCTAGGTCTTTGTTAAATGTTTCTTGCATTTTGTCTATTCTATTTCCAAGATTTTGGATCATCTTTACTATCATTATTCTGAATTCTTTTTCAGGTAGTCTATTTCCTCTTCATTTGTTAGGCCTGGTGGGTTTTTATCATGCTTCTTCATCTGATGTGTGTTTTTCTGTCTTCTCATTTTGCTTATCTTACTGTTTGAGGTCTCCTTTTTGCAGGCTGCAGGTTCGTAGTTCCCGTTGTTTTTGGTGTCTGTCCCCAGTGGCTAAGTTTGGTTCAGTGGGTTGTGTAGGCTTCCTTGTGGAGGTGACTAGTGCCTGTGTTCAGGTGGATGAGGCTGGATCTTGTCTTTCTGGTGGGCAGTTCCACGTCTGGTGGTGTATTTTGGGGTGTCTGTGGACTTATTATGATTTTAGGCAGAGTCTCTGCTAATGGGTGGGGTTGTGTTCCTGTCTTGCTAGTTGTTTGGCATAGGATGTCCAGCACTGTAGCCTGCTGGTCGTTTAGTGAAGCTGGGTACTGGTGTTGAGATGGAGATCTCTGGGAGATTTTCGCCATTTGATATTATGTGGAGCTGGGAGGTCTCTTGTGGACCAGTGCCCTGAAGTTGTCTTTCCCTCCTCAGAGGCACAGCATTGACTCCTGGCTGCTGCACCAAGAGCCTTTCATCCACACAGCTCAGAATAAAAGGGAGAAAAAGTAGAAAGAAAGAACTAGTAGAAGAAGGAAGAAAGAAAGAAAGGAAGAAAGGAAGAAAGAAAGAAAAAAAGAAAGGGAGGAAGGAAGGTGGGAGGGAGGGAGGGAGGGAGGAATGAAGGAGGGAAGGAAAGAAAAAAAGGAGATAAAGTAAAATAAAATAAAGTAAGATAAGATATAATAAAGTTATTAAAATAAAAAAATAATTATTAAAAAAAAATAAAAAATTTTAAAAAACAAAAAAAAAACGGACGGATAGAACCCTAGGACAAATGGTGGAAGCAAAGCTATACAGACAAAATCTCTCACAGAAGCATACACATACACACTCACAAAAAGAGGAAAAAGGGGAAAAAATTATAAATCTTGCTCTCAAAGTCCACCTCCTCAATTTGGGATGATTCATTGTCTATTCATGTATTCCACAGATGCAGGTACATCAAGTTGATTGTGGAGCTTTAATCTGCTGCTTCTGAGGCTGCTGGGAGAGATTTCCCTTTCCCTTCTTTGTTCTCACAGCTCCCAGGGGCTCAGCTTTGGATTTGGCCCCACCTCTGCGTGTAGGTCGCTGGAGGGCGTCTGTTCTTCACTCAGACAGGACGGGGTTAAAGGAGCCGCTGATTCGGGGGCTCTGGCTCACTCAGGCTGGGGGGAGACAGGGGCATGGAGTGCGAGGTGAGCCTGCGGCAACAGAGGCCGGCATGATATTGCACCAGCCTGAGGCAGGCCGTGCATTTTCCCGGGGGAGTTGTCCCTGGATCCTGGGACCCTGGCAGTGGCGGGCTGCACAGGCTCCCCAGAAGGGGGGTGTGGACAGTGACCTGTGCTCGCACACAGGCTTCTTAGTGGCGGCAGCAGCAGCCTTAGCATCTCATGCCCGTCTCTGGGGTCCGCGCTTTTAGCCGCGGCTCGTGCCCGTCTCTGGAGCTCCTTTAAGCAGCGCTCTTAATCCCCTCTCCTCTCGCACCAGGAAACAAAGAGGGAAGAAAGTCTCTTGCTTCTTCGGCAGCTCCAGACTTTTCCCCGGACTCCCTCCTGGCTAGCCGTGGCGCACTAACCCCTTCAGGATGTGCTCATGCAGCCAACCCCAGTCCTCTCCCGGCGCTCCGACCGAAGCCCGAGCCTCAGCTCCCAGGCCCGCCCGCCCTGGTGGGTGAGCAGACAAGCCTCTCGGGCTGGTGAGTGTCGGTTGGCCCTGATCCTCTGCGGGAATCTCTCCGCTTTGCCCTCCATACCCCTGTGGCTGCGCTCTCCTCCGCGGTTCCGAAGCTTCCCCCCCTCCGCCACCCTCAGTCTCCGCCCGTGAAGGGGCTTCCTAGTGTGTGGAAACCTTTCCTCCTTCACAGCTCCCTCCCACTGTTGCAAGGTCCCATCCCTATTCTTTTGTCTCTGTTTATTCTTTTTTCTTTTGCCCTACCCTTGTACGTGGGGGGTTTCTTGCCTTTTGGGAGGTCTGAGGTCTTCTGCCAGTGTTCAGTAGGTGTTCTGTAGGAGTTGTTCCACGTGTAGATGTATTTCTGGTGTATCTGTGGGGAGGAAGGTGATCTCCGTGTCTTACTCTTCTGCCATCTTCCCGGGAGCCCCAATGTTTCCTTTTGATTTTTCTGTCTGGATGATCTATCCATTGATGTAAGTGGGGTATTAAAGTCATACTATTTTTGTATTTCTGTTTCTCACTTTAGGTCTGCTAACATCTGCATTATATATTTAGGTGCCTATGTTGAGTGCCTATATATTTAGAAATGTTATATCCTCTTGTTAGATTGACCACTTTATTATTATGTAATGCCCATCTTTTTCTTTTATTACAGTCTTAAAGTCTATTTTGTCTGATACAAGTACAGCAACTCCATCCATTTACATGGAATATCTTTTTCTGTCCCTTCACTTTCAGTCTTCCGCGTTCTTACATCTCAAGTGAGTGTCTTGTGTGCCCCTTAACTAATTACTGTAGTGAGTAACCCACTACCTTTAGTATATATTTACCTACAATTGAGATTTATTCTTTCATATGTTTTCTTGTTACCAATTAATACCCCTTATTTCCAGCCCAATGAAGTCCCTTTCACATTTCTTATAAGGTTAGTTGAGTGGTGATGAACTTCTTTAGCTTTTGCTTGTCCAGAAAACTCTTCTCTCTCCTTCAATTCTGAAATTTAACTTTGCTGGGTATTCTTGGTTGGAGGTTTATTTTTCTGTCAGCCCTTTGAACATATTGTGCCACTCCTTTCTGACCTGCAATTTTTGCTAAAAAAATCTGCTGATAATCTTATGGGGATTCTCTTCAACATAACAAGTTGTTTTTCTCTTGCTGCTTTTAATATTCTCTCCTGTCTTTAACTTTTTACTTTTCAATTATGTATCTTGGTATAGATCTTTTGGGGTTCATCTTTTTGGAACTCTCTGGGTTTTCTGGATCTGGATGTCTGTTTCCTTCCCTAGTTCAGGGAATTTTTCAGCCATTATCTCTTCAAATAAAATTTCTGTAACTTTCTCTCTTCTCATTCTGGAACCCTAAAATGCAAATGGTAGTCTGTCTAAAGTTGTCCCATAATTCCTTTAAGCTCTCTTCACTTGTTTTTATTCTTTTTTCTTTTTACTGTGCTGGGTACAGTTTACTGTGCTGGGTGAGTTCTACTTCCTTGCTTTTTGGTTGCCTAATCCTTTCTTCTGCTTCCCACTGAAGGGCAAAAAGATGCAGGAAAATGTTGCACAGTGGGCTAATACTTTTGGACAGAATCAGGAAGTGTTTTATATCTCATATGCCTATATTTTCCTACTCAGAATTCAATTATATGGCCCCCAACCTAACTACAAGAAAGATTTGGAGGGTCAGACTTCTGTATACCCAAGGAGATAGTGGTTTGGATACATCTTATTATCTTTTATAGAGCATTCTGGTTACCAGATCATTTTATTCTACTTTCACACAGAACATTCTCACTCCTTCCTGAGAGAGAAAATATAAAGTCCTAACTGGTCACTGATTATTATTTAGAGTTCATGCCTCCAGGTGGCACCAGATCTAGATATCACTCCTTTTAGTCTGCAGACCTATAAATTTAAAAGGCAAATTATCTTCCTCTCTCCAGCAAAAACACCCAGAATGTAGTGATGGAGCAGGCACAGGATACACAAAACAATCACTCCCATTTGGAAAGGCAAAGAACTGGAGGCATACAACATCAACTGGAAATCAACAATGTAAATCCCATAAGGAAGAGAGTGTAATAAAGCTCCCAGATACACACACTGGGGCTGAAGGAATTACCTTGATTAAACTCTGCTTCTGCTCACTGGAAGGAACCTGTTGTCCACGTTCCTTGTGAACTCTTGTTCTGACCTCTGAGAACTCCTTGTTCATTACTCTCCTTGGCCATATCTGAACTGGGGAATGGAGACCACCTCCTAAAAGAAGGTTGGGGCTGAAACCTATAAAATTCTTGAAAATTTAGTCTTTTCTGGGTGAACTAAT